>NW_009618200.1:37990-48467 GCF_000690535.1 Cariama cristata | reverse complement strand
AGGAACTTATTGCCCGGAATGGCAACTATCACATTGTAATTCCAGTCAGACACAAAAGCACCTGCTAATGTGCAAGAGTAGTACAACTGTGACTTAACCCATTGCTGGAACCTGTTAACTACAAACCCAACAACTCCTCTCAAAAAAAAAAGGGGGGGTGGGATGGAGGGTGGAAGAGAGAGCGCGCATGAGCTCACAAGTGCCAAACACTGCCATGGACATCGATATTGAAGAAAGTCTACACATTCTCCTTCACTGTGGTCTCACAAAATAAACGTGTAAGGAGTAAAATGGAAGACTTGAGTAAGAAAGTCTGGAAAAGGAAGATTCTGATTGCAAGAGATAGTGGGTGATCTACATCTGTAGACTATGCATTGATAGGAAGGACTATTTATTACATATTCAGAACTCTCATAAACCAACAACAGCAAGAAGATCAGCAGTAACAGCTACCTTTTCCAAATATCCTGCTTATGCTACCCAAAGCACTGCAAAGTCCCAAACAAGCACAGATGCTCTCTGTCAAACAGGTAGCAGATTCCTGCTCTGCACTGCCTAAGCACTAAGTGGTTTTCTGCGCAGCTACAGCGTACCGGGAAGGAACATGTTTAATCTTTTATGTGTACAAATTCAGATTAAAAGGGGCAAACCACAACAACAACTAATTTGTTCTTGCACAGGTCCTCGACTTTTCATTTTAAAGACTAAAGTGCTAAAGCATTCTTAAATGTTGTACTTTTCCAAATCAAACTTGTCATATTGGTCTAGTCCCTCTTTGCATCCCCAACTGTCAGTCCACCGATCAGCTTAGATAAACAGGCTACCGCAAGTCAGCCCACTCCTTTCATTTACACGACTGTGCTATATAAAGCTAGAGGTAAAGGCACAGCCAAATTTAACTTCCCAGGAAAAACTTAACTTCCTGAGTCACAATTTCCCAAACACACTCAACTCAAAGTTAATGTTTCTGTGGGTTACAAAACCTTAAAATGACATAGACCACAATCTGAACTCTATGGCCCAGGTAACTAAATGTATACTAAAGACAGATCATTGCCTTAATAGCAAAAGAACTACTATTTCAGAAGCTAAAGATTTACTCAGAAAGAGCAAGGAGCTACAGGAAGAGACAGAGACTAAGAAATATTGCCATCTCACTGGAGAATGGGGCAGGGAAAAGGAGGAGATGTGAAAATTTTCCTTACCAGTTTGAAGTCTTGAATGCTGCAGATGAAATACGGGGTATTCGGCCGGCGACTTTCAATATATACGCAATCTTTAAAAAAAAAAAGATTTTAAAATAATGGAAATTAACTTCTGTACCTCCAAGAAAGAACATAAAACCAGGATAAATTAAAAAAAACAGCTTACGCTTAGAAAGAACCACCATTTCATTTGCATAACACATAATTTATTCTGAGTGTGATCTAAAAATAGAAACTAGATGCTTTATGATGATAAATAAGGGAATTAACTGCCTAAAAATTAACTTTGATTTGAGGAGACATTTTGCTAGAAAAACAAAAGGAACTCATATAAAGACTATTCTGAATTTCGTGAATAAAAGTGACCAGGTTACAACCTATGAACCAGATCAAAACAAGACAGGAAACTAACCAGATCTTTTGTGGTTAGCTTGCTATTAAGAACCTAGCGCTAACATATTTTCTTTTCTAATTGTGAAGAAAACCAAGGCAACCAATCATAGATGAAATGCAGTAAATTAAATTAGATTTACCTCAGGGAAGGACTGGGCTTTCTCAAATTACATTTGACATGACAGAAACTGAGTAATTATTTTTGTTTGCTTTTGACAACAGGACTCTACAAGGTTGCTGTAAAATAAGGTCTGTTGTATTAAAAACAGTCTTGGCAATAACCACAACAAAAGCAGTGCCTCAGAATAAAATTACAGCAAGGATGGGACAGAAGTGCCTGATTAACGATAATGACCTTAGAAATCAGAAAATTCACACACAGCTTGCTAGAAGGCAAAGAGGTTACTTGCAAAGCCAAACAAATATTTAGAGGATAGTCATTATTTTCTCCTTTTATATTCACATAGGTAACTGTTATTCAAAAGACAGAAGATGAACACCAGCTATTCTATGAATGATTCTCCATGAACCTTTTTATATTTCTACTGAAAAATTCCAAAGTCTCAGAGTTTTAAGACTTGCTTCAAAATACAGCTAATACCCTGCTTCATGTCTTGTAAAATCTAAAAGTTGTTCCAGACAAACATTTTCTAGTTCTTATGCTCCACAAAGACAGCGCGTAAGGATGCATTGGCATCGTTCATAGCAATAAAACATCTTTCCTCCTGAAAGAAAAATGAAACCCTTCATTAATCGTTTGAAACCCAACCTGTACTCAGGAATTCTCTTACTACTGAGAGCTAACTCAAAGATTAATTTAAAAGAAATAAACTTAGCAGCTATTTAGCAGGACTACCTTAGGACTATCAGAAGTGCACAGGAAGAGTCTCAGTAGCTGCATCCACCAAGCTGGAAAAAGGCCAAGCATTTCAAATCTATAGCACTTCAATGATATACGCCAGAATTATACGGTTGTGCATCTGATTTTAAATGTGGCAGTAGTATAATAACAGCTTGTTCTAATGAGAGGGGTGTACAGTACCCACCTTTATTAATTTCATTCAGATAACTAATGTTTTGCTAGGATCAAAGCACCCTTGCTGGCAAACCAAGCTTTAAATGCACTTAGACCATTCCCCAAATTCTGCACTGCTTGTTGCAGTCATGCAGGTCTGGACTTGCTGCTTTGGGCTACAAGCACAGTCATACTCAGCAACACTAGATTACACCAGCATTTCTGTAAAACACTAATTTCTTCATTTTACGGGCAAGAAATTGTAGCCTGAAGTAGGCAGGGGACAGGCTGAGATTTCAAAGAGTTGTGGGTTTGGGTCTGTGTATTTCGGGCGGGGTTTTTTTTTGGATGAAGCAAGGAAATGAATTGTTGAGTTACTGTCCAATACTTCATACCATAAAAACCCTTCCTACAGCGGATCACTTCCTAGTCACAGAATTTGTGTTCCGCTTACACCAGAAGATGTTCCTCTCCATCTCAGTGGTGAGACCAAGAGGGGAAAAAAGTTGGAAATAGTTCCAGCTTTTCTACGAGCCATTTATAATTAAAGTGTGAAATTATTTTTTCTTTCTTCCTTTTCTGTATCTTCCCTTATCTTCCTAAATTCTGTTTTCACATCATCTCTACAAATTTACAAGTAGGTCTTTATTTTGTCCCATGTCTGCAGTATGTCAAGGCAATGTAGACAAGGTTTCCAAAAAAGATAGTCCCAGAAGAATTACATCTGAAAGCTAGTACACTGTGTTTCAGCTGCAAAACTGTTCACCTCCAGTATCCCCCATTATAGGCACCACCCATGGACTTGACACTTTTTTTTCCAACTGCAAAACCATGACAAGAGAGCAGTACCTCTTTACTCCAGCAGGTTATAAAATAAACTCTACGTACTAGTCTCAAATTAAGCTTGCCGATCAGTATAGCTAGAATTCTGCATTCAATGGAAGGAATTCAAAGACCAAAGTATTTCTCAGTTATATTGACCCATGATTTCAATCTAGATTGGAGAAGATGCTGGTCTTTAGGTGGTTAAAAATCAGACTGAGGTCAGAGCATGTAATGATCAGAGTCAGGCAGGTCATCTTGATTTCTGCAGAAGAAAGTCTTCTGAAGAAACTCTTTAAGTGACAAGCACAGCTCCCTGTGGTCTACATCCCCAGAGAACACGAAGGCCAGCAAACTGCTAAAAGCAGATCACTTCAACTGTCACCAAAACCTTGCTGTGAGAACTCAAGTATCAGAGGCTTTTAAAACAGAACTGAGAAAAGGTTACTCAGACCGTCCTCTTCAGAACTAAATCCGTTTAGCACAAGTACTACCTAGTTGTGAACAGATCAGGCAATTCCTTGAATTAAAAAACTAAATCTATGGAGTACAAGAGTTCACAGAACAGATCACCTGCTCAAGAGCATCTCACAACCACATGCAGAAACACATGAACTGAGGGCTAAGTGACAGCAACGGTGTCCTAAGGGTGGCCCAGAACGCAGATGTTAACAAAGAGCATCCGCATCCTCTCAAACGCTTGTGTCTTGTAACCACGCAAGGAGTCGCTTCCTCCTGGTTTATCCCGTACCCACAGTAACCACCTGAAGCAAAGCCTGTAATTCCAAGAGTCAAATTTCTACCTGCAACACTCTTTGTAAAATGAGCTTTACCACATCATTCTTCATCCATCGCAAATTGCACTCTTAATCACTTTGCAACAGCATTTGATAAAGTCAAATGAGCTTGACAAAATAGATTTCTTCTTTTAAGCTGAAAATCTATTGCTTAATTTATAGTAAGCGTCAAAGACACAGGATAAGAATCTGGACTAATTTGAAATCATAATTTTATCAGCATCAGTTCCTCTCCAAGTGTACTGAATGAATGTAATTACAGCAGAGCTGTGTCCACATTCCCACCAGAAGACAGACAAATGTAACAACTCACAGCTTGAATGCTCTGAACCAGAGCTGAGCGTGCAAATTCCAAACCAAGCAGTTCTCCTGATTTTTTTCCTTGTTAACTAAAGTTAACATTGTTTAACTTACACAAATTTAACTGAAATCTTTGAGAATTTCTGTTACTGTCATAAGTTTTGGTCATTCATTACAAAGTATCCACAAAAACAGCATTGAAATAAATTCATGACTTCTCAGGTCACAAGTTCCAAAAGATTTTTTTGTGTATACGAAGCACCACTATTGGCCTTCCCTACGCTTGCTGTCAGTTACAGCTCCATATGAGTCCTGGCCTCTTTTGAGAACTTCTGCACAGCTCTTTTTAGCATAAAAATGCCAACAAAAGTAAGAATTCCAGCTCAGTACAGCCAGCATCTCTTTACCAGGTGTCCACTTGATGTAAACTTAACCCCAACTAAATTGAGTAACAAAGTAATCGAGTAACAAAGAGAAGGAGGATAATGAAATCAACTAAAGAGTGAAAAAATCACTAGAAAGGCAGATGTTTAGAGATATTTTTGTGTTATATGCATTAAATAAAGTTTTAGAGCAAATAATTCTAAATTCTAAAGCAAAGTACAATGAAATAGTGACAAAGAGTTAACTCATATATTAGATGTATTATGAAGCCTTAATATCACTCTAGCATTAGAGCAGAGAAGCAGATATGGTCAAGAGTACAGTCTTTCAAAAATGCTAGTGCTAACCAAGTATTTACTGAATATAGTGATTTGCCCTAATGATGCTGTCATCACAGGAAACTATGCTAAATAGCAAGGCTACACAGGTATCTATATAAGTAGTATCAGTCTGAAGTTTTCTGCTGTGTATTTTCGCTATCTGTAACGTGACAAACCAAATGTCTTGCAGCAGCAGTCTCAAGAGAAGCAGAAGTTTCATGGATGTAAAATGCACTAATGTCTTGTGGTCTTTTTCTTTTTTAGTAAGAAAATAGCAACAAACAGTTTTATGTAACAACCTCATGTATATCTGTAGAATCAAGAAGAATTACATCTGTTTATTTCAAGTATGAGTTGCCTTTTCCAAATAACCAGTTTCAAATTGTATATTTACAATCTAGGATAGTAGCAATTGTTGCAACAGTATGCATACGTACCTTTTAAAAGCTTGAAATACCATATGTGTAATCAACCACCAACACTAGAACAGTAATTTATTTGACTTGTAACTTGCACTTATACAGATAGCGCTTTCCATCCAAAATCCTGAAAATCCCACAGAAGCTATTAAGTTAGCCTCTCTTGGGATGTAGGCACCTGAACAACCTTGCACGAAATGCATCCTCCTCGCCTCCCTGCATTGATACAGTACAATTCCATCCAGTTTATTTCAGAAGCTATAGCAATTTAACCATATCAAAGAAGTCCTCCACCACTTTGTTATCCCAGACTTCCTTGGTTAATCGTTCCATTCAGACAGCCCTCTACTCACTCAAACCAACTGCTCGCTATCCCAGGTGAATCATCCATTTATATGACCTTCCACCACTCATTTGCAGGAAGGTTTTCAGGATTCACTAGGGAATGCTTATAAAAAGCTACAAGATTTCAGATACAGAAAACATCACAACTTCCAAGATTTTTTTCTTAATATCTCAGTTTTGCAAGCCCCATCTTCAGAGCGTTATCAGATAGCACACAAAATAAACAGCTAAGCATCCCTCTGAAATGGCTGACACAAAAGTAAGAGAATCTGGCACCTACTATGGATAAAGCGAACATGTTGACTCACCAGTATATTGTATTTAAGTAAGGTGCCACTGGCTGCCTGCCAAGATTTAAAACAAAGATGACATCCAGTTAAGATGTCTCCAAAGCAGTAGAGGCCAGACAGATAAGGAAACAAGTTAATCCAGGTGCAAAGTAATGTCATGAACACTAGAAACTGGAAAAATGCCAAAAGGAGAACATTTAGGGATGCATTCACATTAGCCACTCAAAACTCACCATAAAGAGCAATTACTTTCATTTACCAGAAATCCAAAATACATTATTTTGAAGAACACCTTTGATGTGGACCTGAGTAACAAAGAAAAAGCATGTATCATTCTTCTAATGCAGCAAAACTCTGTAGATAAGACTTATGCCCATGAAAGATACAGAATAACACCGCCTTATCCTTAGTACACTGGAATGTGCTATTGCACCTTTTTTCCACTGATCACATCCTTCTGGAACATTTTCAGCTCGATACAGTTGCAGAGAACTTCTGCATAGACTTAGACAACTTCAGTCAATTCTCATCATTATTGCTCGGGCTGCTTTGTGTCCAAGCATCTATTGCCACTTTGTGACAGCTACAAAAGATGCGCCATTTGTCACAAAGAAACAGCTAAAATCCTTACAATCACAAAATAAAGATGCTCCCCACACAGTTTACTTGCTTATGAATTCTTCGACTGATCAGCAGGTTTATAAAATTGAGTGACATTTACTCTCTTCACATTAAACAGAAGTCTGAAGCCTGAGGCTGTTTGTCAGCCTAAAATACAATGAACCCGTATGCACTCTCCCTTCAGACACCTGAAAGAAATTCTGGTCAGTTATTTCAACAGCTATTATTCTAGAAAAGGAGCTCACAATACAGATATGTTTCAGACATCTATTTGCTCCTGCAATATCCATTTCTACTAACCTCAACATTCTTAATCCTTTCCACTCAAAAAGCCCAACAAAAACCAAACTGGCTATAAATTTCTTAATTTAAACATGTCATCAATTGAACAGCTCAGCGTCATGTCCACTGGAAGTTGCTCTACAGTGATACATAATTCCCAGCCCCTTGATTTTCAAAGAAATACTATCCAATACTCAAAATGTTACTCATCTCACTACACAGAATTGTGGACTAAGTGGTCCATAATTGTAATTAAGCCATTCTACTTTATGCCTACTCATCCAAGTTGAGCAGGTCACCAGTTTGCCCTCTCCGAGCGTACTGTGTCAGACAGTGGACTTGGTTGCAGCTACTGACATTTGGCAGCCTGAGGGCAATACCTGCTTGCACAGAAAGCCTGACAAGGTAAGTTCCCTACAAAACAAACTACAACTCAGAAGGCCAACAAATACTCACAACCACCACTGCACTGGCTCCACATCCAGTGCTTGCTCTTCACTGTTCTATGACAATCCTTCTCCAAACCCCAGCTGACTAAAATCCAGTCTCACAAGAGACCTTGGCTTAAACATACACAAATTAATCCCACTACGCATACTGCCTCACCATTGCTCCTTCACTTACCTTCTCCCTGTTGCCTTGCAAGGTAGTGATATCCTTCAAGTATTTTTCTTAGCCTGTATTCTGTCCACCTCCAAACCCTTCAAGTTGTTTTCCCTTCCCAGTCAGTTTTTCTTTTCTAGTCCTTACTACAGTTGCAGCAACAACTACATTCTGTGTTGGCTGCCGTGTCATCTGCGAAGATCCCTTGAAAATAGACCTTAAGGATGTGTTTTGTTAGGCAAAGCTCTTGAATCCCTTTATAGGCAGAACCATACCAAGAGAAAACGAAAGGAGATGTCCTATTGTCTATATTGTCTCAGTGAAAAAAAAATAATTAGCAAAACAAAGAAATTAGTGTAAAGTAAGCTATAGGATGAAATAGTGCAAGAAAAAATTGTTGCTCTGAATATCCTTACATACTTACCAAAGTATAAGTTAATGTCTTCTGCTGAAGGATAGTCACCCTCTCATCATCCTGCATTTATTAGTAAATAAGAGCGAGCATGAAGCAAGTAACCACATAGGAAATGGGTGTGCTATAAATTCACACTCTGACTTTCTCCACAGCAAGATAACATCCGTGTGCCAACTTCCAAGGGCCACCTCAGGTAAGTTAACCATCTGATCTGTTATACCACAGAGTTTACTGGTGACAAACCAGCAAACTCTCCAACAGAAAAGTAAAAAAAAAAAAAAAAAAAAAAAAAAGAGTTTTCTATAACCTTTACCACTACAATGGCAAAACAGAGTAAAGAAATCTTAAGTTCCCTGCACAGCTAGTGGGATTCACTGCCTGTCTCCAACTATGAGTGCATTTGCTTGCTTTCCTATTTCGTGTAAAATGTCCCACTGGAGATGAAGTATTTCTACAACACATGGTACAGAGTCATTATGCCTTTGGGCTTGTGATATTCACCAGATGTGCCCTAGTTCTGAAGGGTTACATTGATATTCTCACACTAAAAGCTGCTTTTAAATTTAAAGCTTCAATACATGGACTTAAAGACAACCACCTCACTGCTCTGAACACATGAACCTTTATCAGCTTAAATGCCGCAGTTTATGAGTAACCATCTTCACAATCAGAATCCTTTTATGTTTTAACTAATGAGTCAACACTTGCATCATCCAAGAAACAAAGCCTTAGGCTCTCTGTACAACACCGCACGTCCACAGGAAAGATATTCCTTGAAAGCCATTGTCAAGGAATTGTCTACGAGCCTCCACCATCATATTTCAACAGTCAAAAGCTCAGGCTTCACAGTGTAGCTCTAAGCAACCGGCGTTGCCATATACACGCATTTCCCAGCTTTCACATCCCAGTCTCTTACTGGATTACGCATTCTTTCCCTCACTTTGTTTTCCTTCAGATGTTCTATGACAGAGTTAGAGGTTCTGAAAAGCTATACGCCAGATGCGTAAAAAAACCCACTCTTAATTTAGGTACAACTTAGGGGAGCTAGCTTGAAGAGTTTGAATACATTGACTCTTACATGGTCACAACCAACCAGATGACTCTTCAGGCTCATGCAATCAGCAGTAACATGCTCTATATTCAACCACTCAGTATGCTAAAAACCATACTTCAGGTATACTTATCCCTGCAGCCTATGTGTACACTCCTGTTTCACATCCACCACTTCTATAGAGAGACAGCACTTATCCCAACACTCTCATGAAGTCCACAGATTCAGTTGCACCACAGCAGAAATTCATAGGATGGATTTGAGAAACTGTAAAACAAACAGTGACCAGGCAAGCCCTGTGAAACAGGTTTCTTTCATCAGAACCATCCTGAATTTAAAATAAAAAATAAAGAAAAAAGAAAGAAATCCAACCGTTTATCCAGATAGATCCCAATTCTTTGGGAGATAGGTAATTTCATTTACAGACTTTACAGAGTCATATATACAGACTATGTATATATTTTTAATATAGACACACACATATTTACAGACTTAGGAGGGAGACAGACAGATGCTCTTTACATGTGTGTGTACACAGAGAGAGAGAGAGATCTCCTGAATACAAGTTGTGGGATAGGCAAATAATGAAAGGACACTTACATCCCAGAATGAAAAGATATTTACATTCCTCCGTTCTGGTGTCCAAAGGTAAAACATTTAGCTGTCCTCGTGCCCTCTGCCAACCAGAGAAGCAGCACGATCAGGCAATTCTGAACCGTTCCCCAGAAATACCTCCCCCAAAACTGGGGGGACCCCCAAGCAGCAGGGCTCTTCACTTCGGTATCTCCAGTACTTAAATGCCACAACCCTTCACCACCATCACCCAGAACAGTTAAATACAATTAGGAGCATGATATTGGCAGTTACAGATCATTAATAACTAAGTGGCACCTTTCAAAGGATCAGAAAAGTATTTGCAACATGCAATGAATTCTAAATGTTGAAATCTGAATTTGCCTGTGTTCCAAATACAGGAAAATTACCAAACCCTTGAAAACCAAGGTCAGTAATGGAAACCGATCTCTAACTACAGCAATACATTTGGCATGACGGTTTAGTAACAAACATAGAAACGCAGGGAGGAACGCACTGGGAATGACAAACACATGGTTTTGACTAGAGAAATATCAGCAGTGACAGGTAGGGAGCTATACAGTCGCCTCTCTTCCCCCCATATGGCTGACAACAAACAAATTGCCAGTCTGATCTTTTAGT
>NW_009618200.1:17208-37959 GCF_000690535.1 Cariama cristata | reverse complement strand
CTGCTGAGCAGATTTCAAGCAACACTGCTGGCTCCTTGTCAGAAAACAATGTGCTAGAGCCCTGTTCTGCAATAAATGGTTCAACCAATTTACTGTGTTCATTTGAAACTCACAGGAGTATTCCCAATGCCTGGGCTATAGTTCTTATTTGGCAAATGATTTTATTATAAACTGGTATCATAGTGAATCCATTTTCTTTAAGGGGTTTTGCTGCTGTTTAATGGACTGTCAGTATAATTTAGATTTCATCTATTTAAACTCATTCAAGCCTGGCTCCTGATTGTACAATAAATGGAACATATTTCTATTCAACAAAATTAATGACAGCTAATTGTAGTCTGCAGTTCCCAATTTTACAAAAGCGACTGTTCTGCAGTTCAGGCACCCAGCTACACGATTTCCCACACCAATTATTTTTCTGCACTCCTCATGCATGTCCAAAACACAGTACAGTTCTTCCTGCAAGACCCATTCAGGCATACTTGGGTAACAATTTTGATACAAAGCAAACATTTTCTTACATAAAGTAGCATTACCAGAAAATTCCACGCTGAAAGCAAAGACATTGCAGATGCTCAGCTACCAACTCATGCTATGGTATCCTCCTGTCTTAGAACTGTCTTTCTTTTTCAGTTAAATACATGAAAAAGCAGGAGGGGTGGGAATAAGAGGGTAGGCCACTAAAAAAAATTAAATAACCCGTTAGTCTAAGAGCTCCTTCCTTAGCAGCAGATAAGCTTTACTGCACACATGCCATTTAAAATGGTCTTTTCTGATCTTTTAAGGTCACAGCAAACTTTTTCTGGAGGTGCAACGTTTGCTCCCAACACTTCTCACTGATATTTTACAAATGCCGATGCAGCCACCTGTCTCTCCAACCTGAACTGGATGCATTTCAATAGCTCTTCATGGATGCTCTTTTCCAAAGTACTGCGGAAGACAAAAGACAAGCAGCACCACAAACGTACCACATCACTACGTGATCTCACTTTTTTTTTTTTAAAAGATCCTCAACTTCTTTTTTTCCTCTATTAAAAAAATCCTTGATGTGCACATTACACCACACTTGAACAATGGCTACAGATAATTTCTCAGACCTTAAACACAAGTATTAACACTAAGCCTTAAGAAACCAACAGAAGCTGTCACAGTCCACAGGAAATCAACTGAACAATCTCCACAATGTCTTCGAATAGTGCAAGCAATAGGCCAATACACACAAAAATCTGAAGAGATTAAGGGATCAAGACTTTGTATCACTCAAGATACAATATCTTTCTTCTCATGCACTTTCCATTCACTTGTGTTTCCCAAGTTTTGGTAATGAGTCAACAGTGACATTAGAAGAAATCAACAGTATACAGCTGGCCCTTGAAGCTGTACTTCATGTGCAAACTGACATCTTCACATGGCTTTGACTTTAAGAAGTTTTTCTACTGGACCATGCACAATGATAACTCTCTGCTCTAGTAGGGAAGACAAGCACACCAAGAGGACTTCGAAGAGAAACCTCTTCTATTCCCAAGCCCACCACAAACATCAAATGGTTGCTTAACTTCTCTCCCTTAGCTATGCTTTTGCTAATTAAAGTGCAACACACTACAATAATTCATCAAAATATGGATGGGCTTTGTGTAGCCTTCAACTAGAAAAAAATTATAGCCATTACTATTTCCCTAGTACTGGCCCATCACTTCATCTTCCCAATTAGACAAACGGATAAAGAGTAAGTCATTTTATAAGTTGTTGGTGCAGCCCTGAACAGAAGCCCATGTTCAGAAGACAAAAACTAAATGTGTCACTTGGGTGCAGATGATTTTCACAAAATACTGTATTTCAAATACTGCAGTCTGTTGCCTCAAAGCCTGCTGTGATGCAAATACAGGCACTGCCATCAAGTAAGCTTCTGTGATATTCTCCCTATTGTCTGCTAACCTGACACTCACCCACCTGCAAATATCTAGCAGCGCTGAAAAACTGTATTTTTTAAAAAAAGATTAAATCACTATGTATTTTCCAAAACAAAAATTTTTTCCTATTGTTTAAATTTGTAAATAGCTCTGAGATGCCTTTTACACAGAAGAAATTAGTGCAGCAGCTGTAAAGCTGATCTTACAGCAGAAGTGTATTTACTTTGTTCCAACATTGGTATGTTACCTTTTTTCCTTCATTTTAAAGTATAATGATCATGCTAGTATGCTAGTCAGCTGCTTAAATACGAAATGTCCATTTCAGGAAGAAAAAAAATGCTTTCCTCACTACTAAGAAAAGAGGAGTACAATCACCACAATGATACAAGCATAAATTTTCAAGGCAAAAAAGAAATGTGTCTACATTTAGGTCTATTTCTTTCCTAAACAAACAATACAAAGTCCTAAATCTGTATCAGCTTTCATGTACATCTAGCCACTCCTTTTACAGCAGGGTTTCTGATCCTTTCTTGCTTTAAATATCTTTACTGGTTTTGGTTAAAAGCATCTATAAGAAATTTCGGAGTTTGAAGAAAAAAGACAACTAGATAGATCCATTCTTCCTGCCAATGCTGAAACAAAGCAAAAATATTTCTATTTGTAGCTCAATTTACTTGAGATGCCTCTTACAGCAACACATGCTCTGCTACCTGATACTGTTTATACAAAACTATCTCTTTAGGACAAAAGGAAAACCAAATAGGTTGCCCAAAATTTATGATATTACAGGAAGAAAAAAATAAATTAATGATCGATCAGAAGATATCCAGTTACAGACATAAACACCTTATCAGTATGGTCCATCAAGCAGTAACATGAAAATGGAGACAATTTTTGAAGGAGAATTTATATTCATCAAGTCTCAAGTTGTATTTAACCTCTTTCATTTTCTGTTCCAATTGGAAACAATAAAAAAAAAGCGGTCTCAGTTTAACACACTTTCTTCACTTAGCCTGCTTACAGCTAGCATTGAGTGTCAAACCTGTAGAGAAATATCTCCCTCACCTATGAACTTTCTCCTCCATCCCCCGTGAATACTTCTACATGCTATTTTCACAAAACCTGTATTCCAAAATGAAGCAACAAAGGTTAGTCCCAGGATCAAAATTCTGACAAATTAAGTTTCACTCCCTCCCTCCCCCAATTTATCAGAAAAACCTCCAGATAAAAGTTAAAGCAATCTCCTGGCATAAGGCAAACTGCTGTGCTACATGAGAAACCATAGCATCGCTCCCAGCATAGAAGCTAAAATGAGAATTTAGTTTACCACGTACACAGGTGTTGTCATTCTAATTGACCAAACACTCCTTTATCTGCTTGGCAAAGAAAGACATGGCAACCTCCACAGAGTAAAAGAAAGAAAAAGGGCTGGTAAATTCATACACTAGAAGTTCCAACTATTTTAATTGAAATAAATTGAGCACAGGCCACAAACAATTACTGCAGCCACAAACTCCACTCTCATTCCTTGAAAACCACTATTTCAAGGAATTCCTTCCCCTTAGTCTAATTTTTCCACAGTTATTTCAAAATTTCCATTTGCCTAATTTCATAATGGCATGTTGCATTCCCCACGAAGGATTCCTTTTGCCTAGCTTACAATCTTTCCATATTCATCCTCTGCAAAAACAATTCCCTAATGCAGACTGCAAAGCTGCTCGTATCTGTGTTTCACAGTTACCTATGGTAGTTAAACCACAAATTTTCTACCATAGCTGTTGCAGTCACACACACACAAAAATTATGTCAATAAGGTGTTCACGGAAAGTTTCACATTCACCCTTCATTTAGAGCTATAACAGTTCCAACACACCACAGTTTTACAAAGTATTTTTATTTTGCACTACAAGCTTCTCAAGGAACACGGTATGAAGTTCATTTAGTACATAGCATAGGTTTGTAGAGTTCACATAATCCATTTACTTTTAGTAATACTTCGGTATAGTAGTCAATGGTTGTACCCCTCCTTTTGTCAGTGACCCATGTTTTTTCATGATGGAAGAGGGATGACTCCGTATTAAAGTATTAAGTATATGCATGTATTAATATAAAGTATTAACAATAACCTTATAGAGAAAGTTTTCTCTAAAATTCTCCACTTGCACAATCCATCTGTTATGAAAACCCTATCACCATTTCACGAAATAACAACATGAAGAACTAACTGTTAGACCAACAGGGGCTACGCCAGCCCTTGGTACGCTCACCTCCCCGGGGGCTGCCCTTCATGATTTAGACACAAAAGCCAAACAAAGCCAGAGGAATCCATTTGCTAGATCAACCTTGATCTGCACTTAAGACTCCATCTGTCAAGTACCAACAGCTGTCTGTATGCAGAGCACTGCCTGCCACATTTAAGAGTGAATATGATTCAGTAAATGCATTGCCTTTTTTTTTCCCCTCTTTCCCCATTTTGGCTTATGTTTACTGCTTATACTAACAGCACATATATAGAAAAATAGTTATATGCAGTTAAGTAGTTAATATATGCGTTATATGCAGTTAATTAGTTAATGTATGCTGTCGTGTAGCCTTAATTATTTTCCACACTTACTATTATTCACTTATTCACCTGATCTTTAAAAACCACACTTTTCATAAAATCTCAAATGCTGAGAATAAAAACTAATTACGACCGCTATTATACCCAATAGTACTGAACAATAATAACACAAGTTTCAGCTGCATGTGGAAACAGTTCTCTACAGACTTCAAACAACTTCAAAGAAAATCCTTCTGTGATGCTTTTATGCATTTTTAAATGCTTTTATGCATTTTGTTAACCCTCCTGACATGTTTTAAGACTCGCCTGCTAATCCAGGCCTTTTCCCTATTACTTTTTTCTTCTTTTAATTACTAAAGGAGGAATGGGTAAAGAATGCATTCGTTTGCATTGAAACAAAAGTCCTAAAGATAATCTCTTCTTCTAAAAAAAAGATTGTTACGAGTTTTCCTCACCACTATTCACATACGCAGAAAGGTTGAAAACACAGTAGTGTAAGTGTGAAAAACAAGGGAACTCAAACACATTAAGCTGCAGAGCTCCTCAGGTTATTCCTATTTACAGCAGCTGAAAGTCTGTCACTGAATAGCTGATTATTTCAACCATCTAGTACGACGATGGTAACAGACTTTCAAGTGAGGAGGAAAATACAGAGGGCATCATGTTAGAATACATGCTCATTTCAACTCTGAAGCTTTTGAGGGAAGAGAAGACCACAAATGCAAAAATACACATCTCCATGGCAAACTTGGTCAATCCACTCAACATGGACAGAAAACAACAGCCTGGCCAAAGATCTCTTAAAACTAAAATGTACAGCTGAAAAAATAATTTTGTTGCATTTCTTTCTTCTGCCCAAGCATAAAATTCACATTTTAAGACTTCACAGAAGAAGAATTAACTTTTTTCCCCCAATTTTTTAGCAGCCTAAAAAACACTTGCCAGAACTTCAAGATTTATAGAAAAAAATTCTTGTTCATATTATATGTATTTTTCTACTTAATTCTGGCATGGCCACCTTTCTCAGCTGCTAATGCTGTCAGAATAAATAGAAGGCAGAATCTAGAAGAACGACAAACACATGGGTCAATGTCAAATACAAGTCACTGGCTGTCAGAGCACAAGCCAAATCTCTGCATTTCAATTTCACCAACATTCAGCCCAAATACCAGGATACCACTTACTAACAAAGCAAATAGAGAGAGGAAGCACTTTAGTTTTTGTTTATATATATTTTTATAAAGCTGACGGAGGTTTCTCGATTAAAACAACCATTTCACCAATTTCCTCAAGTTATAACAAATGCAAAACATCTCAGCACAGTTATAATAAAGGGAACATTTAACAATTAAATATACCAGTAAAATATAAAGCTTAGAAATTCAAGAGTCCTAATACTTGCTTGTTAATCAACCTGACAGTGGATTTTAAAATAGCTAAAAGTAATCTCAGTCCAACTAGATCTTGGATAAATATAATTCTGGTTCCACTGTGATTGCAACTCCATTGGCCACACTCCGCAGGACACTGATGTCAGGCCTGCAGGTTCACACAAAAGATGACCCACCATCTTTCGTTATTTCCTCATCGTGATGGTGCAATAACCCAACACCTGCAGGCTTCAAATCCGAGCCACTGAAGACCGCAAACTATTTCATAGCTTATGAAATGCTCCCTTTGAAAAATGGCCACATACTCTATAATCACAGAATGTATCGAAGTGAAAAGTAGGTAAGATCTCGCGCTGATACATGTGCTGACAACTGAGCAGCAGTATTTCACAACAGTGCATCCGACCTGCAAATTCAGTCTCTCTTTTCTTCTCTGATGCCTGTCCAGATAATAGCTTGTGGGGTTATGGTGCCTCTTAAACAGCACTCAGGGACAGAAATCTAACAAAACTTTAAAGTGACATCAACCTATAAATCCAGAAAAGTTAGTACTCAAGTTATATTTTCCAGTAGCAGTATCTCATCTTCATCCTAGTGACAGCGATTTCCCATACCTTAAAAAAAAAAGGCAACTAAACCAAAAAGTCAAATAGCTGTCCCAAACATAATTGCCTAAAACATCTCAAAGTTACAAAAAGCCACATTCTTTTTTTTTTTGTATATTAGGCCAGATGCTTCAGGATCCACATAAAGTTAATTCTGCCTCTTTCCTGCCCCATATCAAACCGCACTTTCTGTATCTAACACTCTGCACCTCCTCTTCCAGTTTCACACAGCTACTAAAACACCTGGAACAGAGAGGCTCTCATGTAAGCTATTCCAAAGCAATTTGCTAGAAAACGATGAAGTCCTATAATGCACTGCTCTCCCTGCAGAAGCATTTCACCTTGTGTTACCTCACATTGAATCCTCTTGCTAATATGCTGTTTATGTATCTACTGATGTCACTGTAGAAACAGATCCTCATAAATCCTTTTAATTCCTGCAGATCCTTTTAAATGTTTCTACGCAGGCAGAGGAAACAATATCGTCCTCATCTCCAGGTGAAATACCAAGTCTCCTGTTTTCCAGAGGCTCCAAATCAACTTAGACTTTCATCCAACAAAGTTTTTCCAATACAGCAGGTGAAACATAAGAAAAGCAGAAAGATGAACAAAATCAGGAGGAATTATTTAGCAAAAGAACAGAAGAAATGAAAGCTGGAAGAAAAAGAGGAAGAGGAGGAAGAAAAGGAGAAAAAGGAGTAGGAGAAGGAAGAGGAAGAAGAACAGTAAGACTGGGAGAATTGATTAGACTCAATGATCTTAACCGTCTTTTCCGACCTAAATGATCCTATGATGACATTACAGCAGTCTGCTCAGCAGCAATATCCTCAGTATTAAGTTCTGTGGCTTTAACATAGTAATACCCCTTCCTGCCATGCTGAACAGACTGAGGGTGAAAGGGGACAGGGACCACACAGCTTTGTCCAGCAAGAAAGGTATGCTAGAGTTCAGGGAACAAAAAGGGACAGGGCAGTAGAAGTATCCACGTAACCAGCTATTATTTTGATGCAGGTACTTCTGCTATGTACTTTTTCTGGAATCTTAGCCCATTTACTTTGTAAGAGCAATTTACTGAGATATGGAAAAGAAAATCTCCACATTCGAGGACAAGCCGAAGATATGCAAGAAAAATACCTCCGTACATCAGGTCCTCATAAAGCTTTAAGCATGCTGTTGCCCTCCAGAACAGAGAGAGGAAGAAAGGTTCTCTGCAACAGTATCATCACTACCTTTATCATCTTTCATTACGTTGGCCAGAAATTTGAAGTAACTGAGAGCACTATTTGTTTTCCATCATATAGCTCCATCTTCCAAGCTAGGCAAGTCATTCTCTTACCACGTATCAAAAGCAGGGTCTATACAAAAGCCGCTATATAACTCAAAAGCGTTGGGAGCAGTAAGGACCTTGGAAAAATCCTGGACAGCTGTTCCAAAAGCACCTTAGCCACTGAAGCCCAGTACAACACATTGACAGCCATTTGATTGACAGCACTTCAGTAAGTTCTTCTATACAGAAAATCGTACATGGAGACCAATTGTCTAACCCAAACAACAGATGTAGTTATAAAGTCTCGTTTGCACAGCAGAGTATCAAAGTATTCAAATGCGCTTACAGACTGACAATCAAAAAAGTAGAACTGCAAAAAACATACTACAAAACAAGACGACCAGTTTTAGAGTACACCCAATTAGCAGCCATGTGTTAAGCATATTGCATGCGCATACAAACTGTACGGGAAATCAAACCGTGCTGTTTTGGCAAAAGTCAGTAGGATAGAAGGGAATCAATCTGCACTAGAAACGGAAGGAAATTCAGCATTAAATCATCTAACTGAATCTAAGAGGAGGAAAAAAAAGTCTCAGTCTTGATGCAACTATTTTATACTATCATTATCTTACACTGAGGAAGTCTATAAGCAAATCTGAATACATATTGTATAATAAAAATTAATTTGTTACCCTGACAGTCATTTTGACAAAAGGTGTGAACTGCAAGAAAAAAAAAAGGGGGGGAGGGTGGAAGCGGGGCAGAAAAACCATTATCTTACACTGAGGAAGTCTATAAGCAAATCTGAACACACATTGTATAATAAAAATTAATTTGTTACCGTGACAGTCATTTTGACAAAAGCAAGGTGTGAACTGCAAGAAAAAAAAAAAGAGGGGTGAGGGGGTGGAAGCGGGGCAGAAAAATGCCACCGATTAGATTTGGAAGGAAATGGGAGGAGGTTGTGGAAACCAAGAGGACACTGAGGAAGTCTATAAGCAAATCTGAACACACATTGTATAATAAAAATTAATTTGTTACCGTGACAGTCATTTTGACAAAAGCAAGGTGTGAACTGCAAGAAAAAAAAAAAGAGGGGTGAGGGGGTGGAAGCGGGGCAGAAAAATGCCACCGATTAGATTTGGAAGGAAATGGGAGGAGGTTGTGGAAACCAAGAGGACAGATGGGGAAGTGGGCCAACAAGCTTTTAGGATAGGCTTGTGTGATTTCCAACAAAGCAGAGAAGATTAATTGCATAGTATTCTCTAAGCTCTACTCAATAAATTTTAATACATGGTTTAAAGCTACGCATACATTCATTATATCTATACAAATTAATAAGAATAGCATTTATATAGGGACAATATAGTGTAACCTTTCATTTGAAAAAATTCCAATGATCTTGATTATCTATTTATTTACAGCTTATTTGCTATTACTCCAATAAGCTGCTGAGCTCAGCACAGAAAAAAAGTACTATTAAGTGTTGGATTAAATACTATACAGCAATGGGGTAAACATAGAACGACATTTTAACCACGAACTTCATAGTAAGAAAATGCAGACCTTGAACATTGATTCAGATCAGATAAGAGTATGTAAAAGAAATAATCTAATGGAAAGCCTTAAAGCCTAAAAGATGTAAGCTGAAGACAGCTATCCGTTCTGCACACACCTTTAATTTTCATCTTTAATGAGACTTGCACAGCAAGGATTAGAAACTCTTAATCTCTCCTAAATTTGTTATGTAATTTGTACCCTTAGCTACAAATAGATGTGCCTATATGTAACCTAGCCATAAGACAGAAGCTGTGATTTTCCTCTGTAATAGATGCCAGAATTGCTTTAGGATATATTACGCATTGGAATGCGTATTCAGGATATCTCACTCCTGTTAAGAAATCATGTTTTAAATAAAATTTAAAAATCAGTAGTCAAGGTTTCAGCGGGGCTCACATCCCTCTAACGATGAGTTAGTCAACAATGTGTGTTCTCATTGCTCTCTGCAGTTTGCAAGACAAGACAGACACAAGTTTAAAAAAAAGCACCAAGAGCAAACTGAGCAGAAATGTTTCAATGTCAGGGTACATCTCTTATGCTGAGTACTACTAATAAAATGTAAAATTTAATAAGCAGATTTTTAAATTACAAACAGGTATAAAATGTCTCAGTTATCACAAGTTGTATGGCTTTCCTTGTTCTTTCACTAGATAACGTCCTTCAGATCAGATACAACCACTTCCCTTCACCTCCTTTCTTCAAACAGTACAGAAAGATGGGCAAAGAGAAAATGAAGCAAGCTGCCTGTAGCCAGCGCTACTCTTCATTAAGACCAGGCAGACCTGCTTTCAAATCCTTTACCAGATCATGCAACCTCTTCCAAACCCTGCCAAACACCACCCATACAAGGAGGAGCTGCTCCCCAAGCAGCCCGCTCCCTTATCATAGGTTCTGCAACCACCATCACCAAAATACACCCTGCCAAACACCACCCATACAAGGAGGAACTGCTCCCCAAGCAGCCCCGCTCCCTTATCATGGGTTCTGCAACCACCATCACCAAAATACGTTTGATGAAGTACTTGGCTTGTTAGAGAAGATTGTCCTCCCACACTACCAACCGCGTGTGCTCCCTGCAGTCCCGTAAGGCCCGAGTGGTACTTGGCCAGGATTTAGAGTATTTGCTGTGCGTATGTTCTCCGACACATCTCCACGCCTGTGCTGCGACTGAGGCTTTACCTTGCATTTCAGTCCACAAATAGAATCTCCCCCAGTGTGTAATTGCTGGCAAATGAGAAGGTACAAGCCATAACTGAAGCTCTTGCCAGTCTGTACATAAAGATTTCTCTTCCGAATGGATACTCTTGTGAAAAACACAGCATAAACAGTCTAAGCTGTCCCCACATTATCAGCATTTACAGGCTCTCCCCCCTCCTTTTTCAATTATCTGGCAAAGGTGCAAACTCTGTGTAAGTACAGTTTTTTTTTGTTCTGCAAATATCCCTCTGTCCAAGTCCTGCTACATCAGAGGTACCCCAAGCACTGCACCTGCTGGATAAGGAGTGCTAATACCTCTCCATCCTACTACAGGATAAAATTGAGATCACAAACCGATTTTCCATCTTAAAATTAAGTCAAGTCTTTTTGCAATAAAGCCAGTGTATCACATTGTACTACAGGGCCCACACAACAGCTGTTCTTAACAGATTCTAAATTATTTTTCATCCTCTGACACTGAAAATAAGATTGTCACCAAAGCTGATGCTTTTGCACGCTCCCTATTGCTACTGCTCAAGCAAAAAAACACTGCTTGGCTACAAGCCCTGACTAAGAGAAAAACGTAACATTTCAAACCATTCAAAAAGCTATTTGAAGCATTTCAATAGATAAGCTATTCTGACAAACGTTGGTAGATCTAAGTGAAAACAGACTCTACAGCTTTCATACGGAAGAACAAGTATGGAATGCAACACCTCCAAAACCAGCAGAATTCCAGCCCATCTGTATCTGCAGCTGACAATAACCACACATAGAACTACCATTTCAGAGCTTTTACAGCAACTACAACTGGATAGAGCATTTAAAACATTTACAGCTGTACTCATACAATGAGATTTTAGTAGTTGAGACACACAGCACCTCATGGAAAAAAATCGGAGATGATTTGACCTCATTAGTTTCCATGGTTTTTAGTTTGAATCCATCTCTATTTTGCTCCGGCAGCGTTACTAAAGCATACTGTTCATTTTGCAAAAAAGTAATATAAAACTACCAAAGCCCTTAAGCCAGTGCTTTGAACAGTAAAGTCAAACTAACTATTGCTTGTGGTGGAACAAACAACTGCAACCAAGACTTTAAAAATGCTGTGTAGATGAACACAGAAGTCTTGACTCAAAAATGAAGAAAACAGCTAGATGAATAATCTAATTTTCAAGTACAATTTCATTTTGAGGAAAAAGTTAGCTGGCAGCAGCCAGAGGTTAGATCTCAAAACTTTACACAAGACTCTAAAACCCTCATGTGAACTCGGGAGTAATGGAGAGGCACATCCAAGACTCCCAGAGCACAGCGCAAGGTTCTGCTTCTGTCCTCAAAACCTCCCAGATCCTTGCTGATACTGACACTCTTCATTGTGACCAGCAGCTGAGCTGCTGTCCATAGGCATTACCTAGCTATTAACGAGGGGGGTGAAATCAATGGCATAAGAGGTACAAGATCTTAAGTCACCTGATTTATATTTCACAAACAGCAGACAGGAGAGGAGCTCTACGAAGAGATCACAGGTTCACAGAAAAACTTGTCAGAAAGGTGGGAAGGTATCTCTATATGCCACCTAGTCTAATCTCTAGCTCAGCTCAGGTCTCATTTCAAAATTGGAGCAAAGTGCTCAGTACTTTATCCAATTTAGTTTCAAAATTCTCAGATACACAGATAATTAACACAGTAGAAAGAAAAAAGGGTGGCTCTTTTTCAAAGAGGAGCTAAGTTCATTCCAACAAATCAAATATTACAAGATACAATCAAAAGCTTTTGCATCCATATCCATATCTGTCTCCAATGGAAACGTGGCAACCTGTCCCTAGGCACAATCATAATTTAAATTAACAGACAGCACATTGTGCTGTCTGCTGCAGCCAACTAACTGGAAGCTCTCATGCACAATTACTTTCAAAGGAAACATAACATAAGAATTTCTTACCTCCAGGCCTGTATACAACATCATCCTCTGTGATAAAGGACGTTATTTCACCATTGTCTGTTCTCTCGTATCGGGACTTCTTCTTGGGTGGTTTCTTTTTGCTTTTCTTTGTGGACTCCTCTGTGGTGGCACTGTTGTTGTCATTGTCCTCGTCTTCACTATGGTCACTTTCCGCATAATTCTTGGCACCTCCTTCCAGCGTACAGCTCCGTCGAGGACGTGAATTCTCACTCTCCCTCACCTTGTCTCTCTTGTCTCGCTCCTTATCCCGGTCTCTATCCCTGTCCTTCTCTTTGTCTTTGTCTTTTTCTTTGTCCGCTGTCATGATTCGCCACGTGCCTTCTTCTGTCCTCTCACGGCTGGGCCTCCGTGAAAGGTAGACAGTGAGCCTGGGCTTCAGTCTTCTGAATTTCTCACTCAAATCCAGGAAAAATTCAACCACTCCAATAACCCCAGCGTTTTAAAAAGGTTCTTGAAGGGGTAGAGGGGGAGAAAGAGGGGAAAAGCCCATGTTAATATTCAAAATTCTTTCAATTTCTGAAAACAAAAATTAAAAACAAAGAAAACCCGACATCCTAAAGTAATTCAGTATGGAAAACACAAGACAGTAAAGACACAAGGCAGTATTTTGAAGCATTCATAGAAATAACTTATGAAGTGTCTGTAAAATGTCTGAAGCTATCTCTATCCTCAAAAAGATCTCACAGCTCCTTAAAAAATTTCTTTCGTTCACCACAGAAATACAACAACTTCTTGGATGGGAAGTGCTTACTGAGAACAAATATCATTTTATACCTGTAGGAAGCACGCAAGTGGGAAAAAGAAAAAAAACACACCACACCACACATTTAGAAAGGGACAAGTCCAAGAAACAAAGAGTCTACAGCTTTTTTTCTCAAAGCAAAGGAGAAAGTTCAGCAAATGGCTGTATTGTTTTACATCTGAACACCACTAGCAACGGATGCCCTACAAAGCTGGTACAGAGCAAAGAATGCCATCTGCCACCTCCAGGGCAATCTGTTAGGAAGTCTTGCGCCTATCCTGCTTTTCCAAAAATAGAGCTAACCTGTAATCCACAGATTACAGGAATGAATTAATTGAAACCAAACCAAAACACAGTAGTTTCAACTGCAGTTACAAAATCTGCTTTTCCATATATTAAAAATATGACCTTTCATGCTTGCTTTACCAACACATGGAGATGGATTTTATAACTCCTGACCTTCACACATTCAGTTTCCTGCTGGGCAATAGGAAGGGAAGAGATAATCCTATGTCTTTACTTCCCTGATCATTCAATCAATACAGTTAACATCAACGGCATCTTTTTTCTCCTTCAATGCAAGTTTAGATTTAAAAAACTGGACTTGCTGTTGCAAGAGTATTTGCAAGCTTGGACCTACGGGCCCGGATCCTCAAACCACAGCCAAGTGCACAGAACAGTTGCCTGCTGTCGGGGTTGAAGCCCCGTGGGCAGCTAAGCACCACACAGCCCCTCACTAATGCCCCTCCAGTACCCTGCAACTGGGGTCTGGATTAATTCCCCATGAGACACTATTAACATACCTCAGTCAAATGAAAAGTAAAGAATAGTGGCCCTATGCAGTTATATCCTTTATTCTTTTGACTCAAAAATTGAGAGTTTCCTTAAACCGTCCTTTCTGTTGGTCAAATTGAAATGATCTGGCCTGACAGGTTGCATGACACATCTTCAAGTGACAGCCAGCAGCACATACGTTAGAATTTTTTGGTACTCGCTCTGGAAAGGCTCTAGTGAATTTACACCAATTGAGGTATTTGCAAGCGCCTTTTAATACTGCTCAACAGCAGCAGTCTGAACAGATACAGCTACTGCTGAACAAGAATCAGAACATACCTTTTTTCCTGTAAAAATTCACAAAAGAAGGGTATTTCAAGAAGGGTGCATCCAACATACAAAGGTAGGGTACTTTTTTTCCCTGGATCACCAATTCAGGATAAAGCTGAACTTACCCACATCCAATTCATAAGTTTTCTGGAAGTTACTATTTGGTGTAACTTGAAACCAGTCCACTGTGTAGAACACTACAGCATGAAAGTTCACGAACTAACAAGACTGAACGTTCATGCATTACGCATTTGAAACCACATCAGAGAAGGAAAAAAGACTATTTTGATTTTTAACAAGTCAGCTGAGAAGTCAGTGATCCTGTGTTTTTGAAATTTCTTCACTCTTACATGAATCTCAGACCACAATATTCTTGTCCCTGTCGACTACTACTTCGAGCAATGGAAATAGCCAAAGAGAGACAAATTGCTTTTGCTGATACAATTCAGGCTGTGGCTTGAATCTCTCAGGCATTTCCTGAATGAATTGATCATCCAGGTAGGAAATGATTCTATTTTCTTTCCTCCTTATAGCAGCTGCCATCATTCTAATAACACACAAGGGGAACCCAACAAAACTCCAGTAGAGAAGACTACAATGAACCTGTCAAGTGCCAGAGAAGTTGCAGATAATAGCAATAGCAATGGTCTACAGGGACTCAATAAGAAATGTCTTAAATTTCCAGAGGCTAGGAAAATCCCCAGTAGCAAGCTTGAGGGTTTTTTCTATTGTTGTTGATACAAAATTCACTTCGGAGAGTAAATAATCTATTCATTTTGAATGAAAACTAATTACTTTCCCAGGGCAATCTAAAAATTAGAAGTAATGGCATCTCAGCCTTTGTAAAAGAGATCTTTATGCCTTCTTTAGAGATCAGAACCTGAAGGATATAGGATACACCTAAAAATTTTATTCAGTGACCTCCAAAGATGGATAAAACCCAGCCACTTCTGATTAGTCTTCTATACTAGCCCCAGTTCCCAAAGACTCAATTTTTGAGTTAGGTATAAAACCACAAGAAACTGAAGCCTAAACAAAAAAGTTGTTCTTTTCGAGCTTTTTCCATTGTTTCCCATCTTACTTGTAGTATACCAGTACCCTCTCCTGTTTAATAAAACTCGAATGTTGTTTACAAGTTAATTTTGGAGAACTTAAATTAAAAAAGCCAAGGAGCAAGTCCTCTGGTCTTGTTTTCAATGAAGTCAAGAATGTTTCAGCTGCACCTAAGCAGCACTTGCACAGCCCAATATCATTAAGAGACAACACAACATGGAACTCTGCCCACGTGCAGATATACACCTTACATTTACCAGTTAGGTTTACCACCGGTATAGGTACCATTGGTTCTTAAGGTTCCGCAACATCCGAGCTGCACAAAATCATGATGGAAAAACACTGTTCATTTTATTTTCCAACTTAGCAGATGCACAGGCAGTGACCAAATGCAACGCAGCTATAACCAAATGACTTTTTATATTCCATCATCACTTCTTCGACAATAGTCGTCTTACAGCTTACAAAGGCAAACAGACACTACTTTCAGGAAACAACTCTGAAAAAAGTCCCACCTGTACGCCACCTGTGAATTTTCTTCATCTCTCTCTCCTGAGCATAAAGCACTAATTTTTACGATAGAATCACCACAACTTTTATCAAGAGACATACTAATTCAAGTGTCCACAAAGAAGCTGCACCAGCTTGTCTTTCCTCTCTCAAGGATGGAAGCATGTCTTCCAAGTGGAAGGTTTCAGTATCACCATCTTTTCAACACTCTAAAAGACCACACCCCTCTTTTGGGACAACTGCAGCTCAAACATCTTCCTTTGACTGCAAAGTACAGAATATCCTTTTTTAAAAAAAATAATTTCCTAATTAAAAAAGAAATAATAATCCATCAGTTACCACAATAGTTCATTACTGGGGATGGGTGGCAAACAACAGAAAAAGCAGGCTTGAAACCTGGCTAGCTACAGGGCTTTTTGCTTGAAGCCTCAAGACGAAAAGCTAAGAAGGTACCAACCACCCCACATCTCTAAACATAAAGGATAAAGGAATTTAAAGTTCCTGCCTGAAGGAAAAATAAAGTTGATTAGTAAATGACAGATAACTCATCCATATTAATTTTATCTGCATCCTGAAACATTCTGAGCTCCCCCTTGTATCCTCTAAGTCTCAAGGAACCAGAGTTGCGCAGATAATTCTGATAAAGCGGTCACAACTGCGGCACAAGCTGCTCCTTGCCAAACTTTACTTTGAAAGTAAATTTCAAGTGAACCATTTCCCACCAGTGGAGTCTGTTCAAGGGTCAACAACACATCAAATACACAGTGACTTCCATATGGCTGGCGAGTAAATCACTTTACAAAAGTAACGTACCAAATGCACTTCCTCTTACTCTATTCTTCTATCTTCATCAACACTTTTTACGGGCACAGGCAAAATCAACTTGCCAGCAGAGAGAATATCCTTCTACACAACCTGCCATGAAGCCCAAGAGAAGCCTCCAAACGTCAAGGGTCACACGCTGCCAAGGAAGCACCAACAAATTCCAGTTTTTGCCATTAACGAACAAGAACACACACTGCAGGACTTAACAGACCTCTCCACATAACTATAGATTTAAGTCCTTGTTGTTTCTCTCAGATTAAATTTAAACAAAGTACTTCAGTGTTTTTAGTACAAGACCAATTATTATGGGGGTTTTCCCCTTTTTTTTGCACAACGAAATTCTGCATAGAGGAGTAACATTGAATAAACAAACACTATGTTCACAGTTTACGGTAGGGCTGTGCAAAAATTTGCATGCACCACAACTTGCTCAGTTCATCTATGAAATTTCTAGCTACTAATACAGCAAAATTGCCACCCTCACCCTAGTTCCTGTTTCAGGAGAACCCCCACAAAAATAATTTTCATAGCCAACGTACTTGTGAACAGTACAGGAAGCATCTTCATCTAATCAGAGTCTCTATCTAGTTCGACCAGCATTAAAATCAAGTGATGAAATCAATGCAAGCACTATTCAACTTTCTTACACAAATATATCACATTTCCAAGACTATTTTACTACAAAAAAATATTCAAGTTCAAAAATATTGCAGGATTAAACCAACATCATCATGAAACAATGACTGCTTTTGTCTCTCCAAGAATAAAACAGTTGGCTTTATAACCTTAAGAGTAGTTGCACCACAACTAGGAAAAAAAAGAAAACAACAGAGGAAAGATACTGGTACACGACCTCAACCATGTAGCAGTAATACAGGACTACCAGAAGAGCAAACAAAAGTTGTTTTTATCAGCAACCACCCAATTAAGATTAAGCCATTATTACCACAGAGAAGTATTTGATAAATAATCTTTATTATTTAAGCAACGATCCAAACATGTTTTAAAGATTCAAGATATATTTTGCCTCTACAGTGAAATACAACACTGTCTCTTGCTACCTCCCCACTCTTTATTTACTAACACCAGAAACCCAAAGCAAATAGCCATTTATAAACAGAAGAATACAACCCATGTTTGGAAGGATCTCATCAACCACAAGACCAGAAAGTATCTTACACCTGAAATACTACATCATCTAAACTTAAGCATTTCCATTTCATCTCAGACATTCTTACTTCACCCACCAACCACACTGGAACAGGAGAATATACCAACTCTGTATTCAAAAGCTACAATGGTGCCTAATCACTCTTGACCAAAATGTAAACACTGTGAAAACGTATCTGCTGATTCAACATTATTCATCAGTTACAGATGTTGTAGCGGGTCAAGCACTTTTACCTTTATATATGTAGTTATGCACAAATACGGAACCCGTAAAACTAACACCATCACAAAAATTACTAAAATACCGCAAGTCATCTTTTTTGTTCTCTAAAGAAAACCAGGATAATACATCATGTATATTGCCAAATACAGTAACCACGCAGATGTTTAGATCTGGATTAGGACAGTAGAAGCAAATACGCTGAAAATCTTAAATGGTTTTTGGCGAGTTCCGTAGCTTGGGTTTCCAGTAAGTCTGCTCACTGGCAGCTCCTCATTCTCACGGTATCAACCAACCGCCAAAGCAGCTGCTTCTGTCATCATACTACAGAAAAGAAATTCAGGTTACAGCACTGCAGGTTGAAGAGTATTAATGGCCTTTGATACTGGTTTACTGCTTCTTCCATAGGGAATTTTTTAGAGATTGATCTCGGAAAGAAGTCATTTAAACTAAAAGGCCAACGTTCACTTTACAATGGCTGAGACTGGTATACAAAGGAGTGGAAGAACAGCTCACGTCCATTATTTGTTCTACTCAAGTTGAAAAATCTGAGGAAAAAAATGTTAGCTTCACTGCAATCGCACTCTAAGATTGTGGGGGGTTTTTTGTCATTTTTTAACTAAAGCCTCAGGCTATGTTCATTTATGCAAGTACATTTATTATGTCCAGTACGGGATAACTTTATCTCCACTCAGTATGCCATCAGATATTAAAGGGTCTTATTATTTCAAACTGTTTAGAAGTCAAACATAAGCTAAAAACATGTTTGCAGAGCTAGTCAGTAAAGCCTTCCATTCTCTGCTTTCTAGCAGAAAATGCAGATACCTACGACTTCAAATCATATTCAAAAGCTCTTATTCCTGTTAAAATGTTCAGGTCTCCAGAGATGAAGAACAAGGAAACCAGGGTTCTGGTAGGAGCCAGGAATTTAGGAGTCTGGGTCAGACATGATAAAGGCAAGTTGGCAGTAAGCGTCCCAAGTAAAGAGCAATCTGAAAGCAGGTGCTTCAAGTCAGAACATTGCCCCTACAACGTTCTGCTACTTCGTAGGATAACCCAAGCATATTAAGTGCTTGCAAACACTATTTTTATTCAGAAAAGGTGCTTAACATTGCACAACAGTTTCTCAGAACAGCTGAAGTTGTAACAACTTCAGACAAGTCTCAAGGATGACTCCTCTGCCCACACTTCAGTGCAAATGACATTGGAAAGAAAAGCACTGTGGTTACAGTCCCTGCCATCCTGAAATGGTCTTTTGCATCTTTGACCTATTTGACAGGCAACTTGAGAGCAGCATCACTCCAGAAAGTAATACATAAAAGGCCCAGCATCTTATTCCTAGTCCTTCTCCAGTGAAACCCAAAAGTAGCCAGGTGTTAGATTTGACTCTTGTCACTAAACCCTTCTCAGTTCTACTCCCAAAGACAGAATGAAAGATGTCATAACAAGTATGATTAGGTTGTAAATTTTCAACTGTAATCTAAAAAAACTTATTGCCAAAGCACATTACGAGAAAACAAGCAGGCACAATTTAACCTTTAAACTTAATTCTAAAAACTGAAGTGCAGAGGCTCATAATCATTATTGTCAACTGATCACTACCCCATATTCACCTGGTCGAGGTTTTTTCCCCAGCATTTTAAAACCAGTTCAAATTAAAGTTTCATCATTTGTTCAGACACAAAAACCTTCATGTCCTCCCATCCAAGTCAGGAGAGCAGGATACTACTTCTCCCACGAGAAATGAGTTACAGTCAGATCTGGGCACTGTGAGTTAAGATGGCCAAACTGCAGTCATCCATTACACACAGCTCTACAGTTATTTGATCTATACACCTGGAAATCATTATCAGAGCAAAAGTCACACATACCACCTCTTCACACATTAAGTACTTAAACCTCTTAACTAGCATTAAAGAGTCAAGTTTTAAAGATAATATGAAAGCACATCCAACAGAAATGCTATGAGACTGAAACAGGAAGGCATCTAAGTACAAAAGGCAACTATAAATACAGAGAAGAGTTCCTTCTTATTGAAGCCAGACAGATAAATCTTTTAACAAGATATGTTTGGTCATGTGTTACCAGTCTTAATAAACACAACAGGACCATTCTTCTGTAAGCTTTTAGTCTCATATTGCAAGATAAAAAGGCACTGTTTTCAGCAAGTGCCAGATTAAAGGAGGTATGTGCTGCAACTGCTAAGAGTTTTCTCCATTTAATTTTGATGTCAAGGAAGAATTTTAACTTGGTTTTAGTGCAAGGGATTAAATTAAAAAAAACCAAACCAACAGCCCATAAAGATTCCCCCATATACTCATAAGGTCTGAAGAACTGCTTTAAGAAAACCTTCAGGATCATTTATGAAAAATAACCCTAAAAAGACAACATTAGGAAAAGGAAATCTCAGCTGCAACAGACAGAATGAAGTGCTAAACTGCAAGCATCAAAAGGCAGCACTACCACTATAGTTCAAATACACACATGCCTGCTTCAAACACACAAAAGAGTTGCTTCTATGCAGTTTACACTTCAAAACCTCCCACCTTCTATGATAAAGCTCATTAACTGCAGGGGCTCGACCTCCCTGGGCAGGCACACAGACGTTTAACCTTTAAGTTTCAGAAAAGACTAAGAACATCTGTTCCCGACTTTCTCCCACATTCTTTCC
>NW_009618200.1:279-17177 GCF_000690535.1 Cariama cristata | reverse complement strand
CATTTGCCATCGAAAATGCAAGTTGTACGTACTCAGAGTGACGAAGTATTTTAAGAGTTCATGAAGGATATCCCTCAGAATATCGCCCACCCCCAGCACCCATTCATCATCTCAAACTGGAGAGCCAGAGCTACAACAACACACATCCACAGGTTGCAAACTGAAGTCAAATTCAATGAGAAGCCAGCATAGGAAGGGGGGAAAAAAAAAGGTACAGCAAGAACTTTATACCGTTACACTTGGACAGTATTTCACACAGTTTGGAGAGAGATTTTACTAGATACTTGCCCCAATATTCATAATCCAGATCCTGTTGATTTACCTACAGTATTTTCCAATCAACTGCCTAAACACAGATCTCTCCCTGCCAGTAGCAGGGAATCGAAAATGAAGACAGGTCCTGAAGGCAGCAGCAGAGAACTATCCTAGCTGGCAGCATACAGAGAATTGCAACCCTGTCAGTACCAGAACTTCACAGATAGTACAGGGCCTTCTGCTCCTTTAGACTTTGTGTTTCAACAGAACCCCAGACTTGCCTCCCATCCCACTAGCCTATTCTACAACAGTGGATAGCTGCCAAAAGAACTGATAGTCACATAGTCTTTACTACTGTTGCACTACCTGTGGTGTTGTGTTCAGTATAATACTGGTTTAATATTGCTACTCCTGCACCTGAAAAACAGGAGTGAAAGCTTGGCAGGGATGGAGCCGAGAAAGGGTTACTTCAAATAAAAACGCTTCTGACATGCTGCACAGCGACTTTTGTTTGTTCGCTGTTTGGGGTTCCTGAGATGCTGACAGGGGATCAGTTAATAATCAGAGCAAACAATCTGGAAGTGGTTTCAAAAGTTGTTAAGAAAGACCTGGTTATGAATGTGAACACAGCCGTGTCAATTCAAGTCACATTCTAATGCCAAAGAGGAAAAGAAAATACAGCCAACTTAGCCTTGAACTAAAACAACTCTTCCTGACTGATGTTACTGAACTGTTGATAGCTAACATCTGTCTAACAACCCCATACAGCAGTACCTGTTGCAGAACCTTAAGATGTCTGAAAAGCATTTGAGCATTTGTAAAGCTTTGAGATCTCTGAACAAAAGTAAGGCAAATATGATGAGCCTTTTATTGCTTAAGATTCATTCACCAAGTTTTCTGCAAGCTTTAGAGGACAACTGGCTTCTATCGTTCTCACATATATACATAGACGCACACAAAAACCTTCCTCCTACAAAATTAATGCACTGGTCAGTAAAAAAGTTCATTTTCTTCCTTTGTTCTTGTGCACCTTATGACTCTCCTCTGAGAACAATGCCAATGTAGTTGGTGCCTTACCAGCTTTACTGCCGAGTGGGTGCTGAAGGGGTCCTGCTGCCTATTCTTGAACGCTCGTGGGACTAGTCTGCAACCCTCCTGGAAGCAAGTTCACTGGAAGTCTTTTAAAAAGCTCTTACGAGTCTCTCCAATGAGTTTTACGCCTCTTATCAGTTGTCTTCCTTATCTCCTTCACTGGCATTCCGAGTTTAACACAAATACAGCACTGGAACACTTCAGCCAGTAATGGTCATTATGAGTTACATATTTACAGTCCATACCTCTTGTAAGCCCTCTAAGTGCATGCAATTAAAAGCATGTTTGTTCACTTTGAACTGCTCTCTACTAATCATCCCCAAATGGTTCAAGAAGCTAGTGTGTAGAGAAAGAAACAAACAGGCACTGACTTCATCAGCATCTCTCACAGCTGAAAGGCAATCATCACTTGAATAAAGGCAGACAATTCAAGGTGTTTCTCATGACAGTGACCTTTTTTTTTCCCCCCCTGCTATTTACCCAACTTGACTTGAGAACAGAAAAACAAATGATCCTGTATTTCTGAGCCATGCCTTACATCAACTATGCTCACAGCTGTCAGTCTTTAAATGGCAGCCTGGATAATGCTGCGTATCAGCCCTCTCCCACTGCACATTCCACCTTCGCACTGCTACGCTCCGACTTGGGATATTACGGTATCATTCTGAAATCCAGGTCGAGGGTCTGTTTGACAGATGAGCTATGCAGGATGACAGCTTAGATAAGATCATAAGTCCCTCTCTTCAACACAATGTTGATGCTACAAAACTTAAAGGAACGGGAGAAAAGCAGCAAAGTAAGATTTCACAAGGTAAAAAAATTACTTCTGCATTTATCAACAGGAAATGACAGCCTATTTTGCATGTCTTCAGATTTACATTTTCAGAGGAGGAACGTGTTTCATTTCATTTTACTCAAGAATGTTTCAAGTATCTTTAAATCTTTTCTCAGAGAGCAGCCAGGTTTACCCAGCAACCGTGAGGGTTTTTAAAGATCGGAGCGGTAAGGATCTAAGAGAGCAAAGTGCCATTTCACTTCAGTTGTGGTACTCTAATTGCCACAGGACAGGCAGAACATCTACCTGCAAGAGGTCATAAATTCAATAAGTGCTAAGAACAAAATTTTACAAGACAGTCAGTCAGCTTTGACCACAGAGTAGGTTGAAAGACACGGGATAATATCTGGGGTGAATGTATCAGCTGCTACCTCCTCTGAAAATGGTCAGGCAATTTATATACCATATTCACAAGAGTGATCCAAGGAAGGCTTTCTGAGAACACCTACTTTTAGAGAGTTTTACACTTAGGCTTCCATAAAAGTAACATAATTCCAAATAAGTCACCATTTCTCCCCAAATTAATTCAAGAGCAGCAACACTGAATCAATACAGTCTCAGAAAGTTTGTGTGCTCTCCGTAAGATTTCCCAGTTTAAACAGATAAATTAGCTAGACTTTCTATTCTCTCTGTTACTGTTTGGTGAGGAATCCAAAACCCAGCCGGGACACAGGAGCTGTCTGCACCCCCAGTTTGACAGGAGGCTGTCGGTTTGGTCACCACCCTCATTCCCCATGCTGGGATACACAAACCCTGGCAGCCAGCTCCTCTCAAACCCTCCGTCCTTTTCACCGCCCACACACACCACGGGTGCCTTGGTGGCCACTGCAACACCAGGGACCAACCAAGATACAAAACTATGACTGGAGTACAAAAAAAATCAGATCCCAGCCCACTGTATTGATCCACTCTCAAACCATGACGCTTAGAACTCCTCTAGTCATTTAAAAAGGTGCTTTAACAGCCCCTATAGTCGTAACGTATGGGAACGAACAATGATCCACAGACAGTAAATACGAAGCCATGTATTTACCACTTTTTCTCTAAAGTCATTGAGGCTAATGTAAATGATTAGTACAATATAGGTCTGAGTAAAGTAAAGTAGTTATCCCATAACACCATTTAAAAAAAATAAAAGAGGACTTTTTAAAATGTCCATATAATGCAACATAGCTCCCTCACTTTAAAAGGCTGTTAGGGGAGAAAAGGCCCAAGGGACCTGTAAAGAGCTGCTATTTTAACAAGAACTATTATCTAGGGAATTTAATGGCATTTGGAGCCAAGAAAACATCTGCATTGTAAGGTTGCTTAACAACATTTAAAACAGAAAAAAGTTAAACAAGAACTTGTTATGATATACAGCAGGTTATTTCAAACAGATTCTACTTTCATCAGGCACAATTACCTTGCCTTCCTTCCAGCAACCATACCAAGCCAGAACTGGATTTGCAGGATAACTATTCAGACAAAAAAAACACAGATACGAGACAAAAAGTGAGATTAGGGTGTACAATCTAAACCAAAGGCAGCAGCAACCATTCCACCATCACCACCACAGTCTGGCCATGGGACCATCCATACAACAAATCACACTTTCCCCTGCTAAGTCAAATATTGTAAAAAAAAAAAAAATTCATTTGCTGACAGAGGTTTCAGAAAAAGATGACAGACTTTCAGAAGCAAAAAGGGTAAGCCTTGAAAGCATGCATATGGATTTCTTGACAGGCAAGTCTGTGGCAAAAAAAAATATCTGTAGTATGTTTACTGAAATAGGTAAAATATAAACATTCCCAAATGCTGTAAATTCAAACCAGGGAAACAGCCAACAAAGAAATGAAAGCATGAAGGGAAATTCCTGCTACACAATAGCAACCAAGCTAACAGTAACATTAAAGAATACTTGCGTGAAACAGAGCCATATGTCCCTTTTACAATAGCTCTAGTTTTAAGGAATGGATGACTATTAAAAGCTACCAGTACATCACATACCTATGCCTTCCTGTGAAGTCACATATTTTAAGGCAGAAATGAGTTTTGCACGATACTGTAAACATTCATTTATGTGTTTATTAGAATGAGACCACTGCTGCTTTACAGGCAACTGCAAATATAACTACATCTAGAACTCTGCCCACTTAAAACTGGGTTCAATTTCCATTCTAAATTTTATTTTGGTACCTCCATCTCAGCAACGCGTCTACAAATACCTACCAAACTGCCACTCTCTATATGTATATAGCCACGCTTTTCTCCATTGGATGTTTCGTTTTTAAATGGCTGAACACTCAGCTGCCCTTATGCAATCCTTTCATCTTCTAGAAAGCCTCCAAAATGTCTTCATTTAAATTACCCAAACGAAAATGAGATCAGGTTATTTTCGGAAAATCTCTTTGAGTAGCAAAGGCAAAAACTCTGCTCTTCAGCCACATTAACTGTTTTATTTAACTCCATACAAGTGCCTATGTATTTGAACTACTCAAAATGGAAGAATAACTGCAGGGTGGGCTGCTATGACGAGCTGACTGACCAGACATTTCCACTGAAATGTGGCTATAATTAAAGCAATTTCTCTCTAAAGAAAGCAGCATCCGGAGAGTCACAGAGACCATCTACAAGACTAACTAAAGCTATGCCATTTAAGTGCTCCACAAAATTCCACGACAGTGGAAACAAAGAAATTCTGCTCTTTCAGTCCTATGACAAAGGGGGGGAAATGGTACAATGTTATCGGAATGAGCAATAGATATTAACAGGACACATTTTTTGTTGTCCACTGCTTTAAAATACTTTTTATATAGGCATCAAGACAGATTATATTTCTGTCTAGAGAAACTGTCTTTAATTTCAGACATTGGTCTCATTTTCTCTGAGGAGCAGCTTATTTTGGTTAATGACAGAGCAGACGTCAGAATTTTTTTTCCTACAAAGCCTCTCTTCCCAGTACAGCAGCACTGTTGTAATCATGAGATTAAGTGTGCTTATTCATGTGTGAAATGCAGACTTGATCTTTGTCTCATATTATAGACTGTCTACAGCAAACGGTCAGCGTATTCTTCATAATTTCATAATATTTAACAACTGAAATGTATTATAAATGTATTAAATTATCTCTCACTTTATTACATTTACAGAAAACAGTAACAAATAATTTGTATTTAAAGTAGTAAAACCTTACTACTGGAAGTATGACCTTTGATCTTTACTCTTCAGCTACACGAGCAGGTTCTGCTATGAGGCAGGAGGAATATTATTCAAAAAGCAAACATACACAACACTGTGTGCATAAAGGAATAAGCCCAAGCACAGAAAGTTGTGAGACAGTGGGGTACTCTTTAAATAGAAGTTTGTTTGCAGTAAACCTACACAACAGCTAATTATCTTTCTATATTCTTGCTAAAGATTTTAACACACATGTTAAAAGGTATTTGCAGAGAGTGTTTATATTTCAAGATCTCTTGTATGTCCTTAAGTGATAGAAAACCAAAGATGTCAGTATTGGCACTTTACTTCCAACATACTTTCATCCCAAAAATAGAGCTAGGTGTCTTTTAGACATCCATGAATACATCCAACTTGCCAAGGTCACACTGAGACCCTTGGAGATCTGTTTCCAGACTATACTCATAGGACTCAGTAAGCAACAAAGCAAACACCCACCTCCTCCCCTCAACTTCATCTCCACCACTAAAAAAAAAAAACCCAAAACACACACACACACAAGATGATCTACACTGCTTATGTATACAGGTATATCCCAGCAAAATCTGTTACTATCCAAAGTCCCCAACTTTATCTTCCTGCCTCCTCAAACAGTAAAGACTTAAATCATCACATAATACTAAGGCACGATTCCCTTGTTCAATGTGTAATATTGTACAATTGTAATACTTCATTTCATTTTAATCAGAAAGGGCTGTCTTACTCCTACACCACCATCAGCTAAGACTGAATGTGTAAGATAACAAATGGTAGTGAACAGGCAATTAGGAAATATTCCATCTCTTGATGTTGTAAGTTCTTAAACACAAGAGAGAAATCACTCAAATCCCACAGATTTGTTTTTCTTGACAAATAGCAAGGAAAATTAGAAGACATAGGTTATCTTCACACATAGGATCATGAAGTAGAACAGATTAATAAACAAGACAACATTGTCTACAGTCATTTTTAGATTATTCTTTGTAAATAAGGAAAGTAGCAACATTTGCTCCGGCACCAATAAGTAACTTCTACAACTGAACCAGCTACAATCAACACCACACTGTACACAATATACACCTACAAGAGTGAGAGAACAGGTAGAATTCACTACTGACACCAAGATTATCCTCTATTTTTTAAGACAGACCACGACATTTTCATTATATTAATAAAACAAAAATTTACACAAGCAGGATATTCTAAAGGTTGGCTGACTTCTAAACCTGCTTTTCCACAGTGTTTCAAAGTGAGATCAGTTCATTCAATTCAGTATACTCCAGAAATGCAGTGGTTAGCAGGAATACCTTATCGAACTACAGGCTGCATTAAACAAACTGATTATGACTCAATAACTGAGAATCTAAATAAAAAAACCAACTTCCAGTTTCTTTATTATGTATTTTTTTGCCCAGTAGAAACTTTTATTGCTACAAAGCAGCATCCGTTCCCATCTGCATTTATTTTAACACAGTGTGTGCTAGGATAACCACCACAGAGCTCGTTTCACCCTAGTAAACCACAGCAAGGAAACAATAGCAATGCTGCTCAGTTCCTACAGCTACCATCATCCGCAACACTGAGAAGTTCTTAGCAAGTTCACGTAGACAAGCAGAGACTGTATTTAGACCATGGTAAACAGCCCAGGGAACTCACCTACACACTGTTCTTGCCGGTTTCCATACCACACGTGAATACCAGATTTCTCCTTTACTCAGCGGCATCCGATATGACTTCTCACCATACAAGCTTCCGTAAGTTTTTTCCATTAAGTCTGGGCAGCAACAAACTGAACTCCTCATTAGATTTGAAGCACTATTTTTGAAAAAAGGACCAGCTCACAGGTCTCACATTAAGTGTTTCAATGCTACAGATTATGTTTCAAACAGCAGTCTCTCTCTGCGACATGAACGACCGCATTAGTACTCTGCTGACCACTGCTAATGAACCCATTTGAAAGGGACTTCATAACTGGCCATGTCTTTCATAAGAGGAAGAAAACATTAAGAAATGCTCCAAGTGATTAGTCTGCTTCTAATCTAAATCGAGAGGAAGTATTTTAACACTGCATGAAATAACTTCTGACTTTGGTCACGCTTCAGACATTAATGTAATTTCTACTCCCAGTACTCATAGTAGATACTCTTAACTATTGTATGACTAAAGCAATGGAATCTCATTTAACAGAATGAAGCAACATAGTTGTATTAAATGTATTTAGGTCTGATCTTGTAAGCTGCTGAGAACAACATTGCAAAATCAGACCGTAAGCCATTAAGCATAGACTAACCGATGCAAACGATTATTAAGCCACACACGAAATTGGTGGCCTCATTCATGTTACAATATCACCACATCTCATAATTTCTTTCAAATAAAAACCTAAGATGATCCTTCAGCAACCAAAGATAGTAAAACAAATTACACTATTATAAATATGACGCAGTGAAGTTTTACTTGTAAAAGCCTACCTTTGAAGATTCTCGTTTATGAAGTTTCCATCACTTACCGCACATAAGCATTCAACAACTAAACATGTAGGACTTCAGAAGGATGTCGCGTCAAAGTTTTCTTTCCCAAGACACTAACCTAATCAGGACTTAAGAGTTATTTGCAAAATACTACAGAAGAAAATTCACCAAGTGCCAGTTACTCAAGCAACTGGGACCTAATTAAACCTATCCAGCACTTCAGGGATTAGCCTGTTTTCTCCTGCAGTCCTGTAGCCTCTCCCATGAGATAACGTACACAGCTACGGTGAGATTTGTTACTTGCTGACTAGTTCTTAACTTATGCTGAATTATGATCTGGCCCGTGAAGCAGAATGGACTTTGGTATAAGTGACATTTCAAAACAATTCTGTAACTATTTTTTATTCAGAATATGAAATGTATGAAATATATGAAATGTATTGTATTTTAATATCAAACAGCATTGATAGGGCCAAGAAAAAACCAAGACAGACTCCTGTAACAAATCCATCAAGCTCTCAGTTCAACAAAATAAAAAACTTTCCATGATTTTTCACTAGTGCTGTGCGTATTATTTCTTTGTCCATTGCTTCCTAGACACGTATAACTTCATTCACACTGCTCAGAGTTTAAAAAAACCCTCCCACAAAGTAATAGCCTTTTTGGAGGCGGGGGGAACTCTGAAGCAAAACCCAAAAAACACAATGCCACCCCTCCAAACAAAGCAAAAACCACAGCAGGAGTTCTAAGAAAAAAAAGCCCTATTTAATTCTAGATAAAATAAATGAAAAAAACACCAACACATAACCACTGTTTTCCTCACATACAAACCACAGCAGGAGTTCTAAGAAAAAAAAAATCCCTATTTAATTCTAGACAAAATAAATGAAAAAAAAACCCAACACACAACCACTGTTTTCCTCACATATTATGCTTCAAAATAAAAATAAATTAAAGAAGTCACACATGCAATTTAGGCTGCAAGGGGCAGGAAAACTTCCAAACATGTCCTAAAGAGAGTCACAGGGAAAGTTTCCGTTATTCATCACGTATCCACATACTTATCTACAGGACTAAGTCACTTGTTTATCTGCTTAAGAAGAATAATTAGTGTACTCTAGAACTTCCATGGAAGCAAACTCCAAACAAACAAGGAACTGGTGCATTTCAAGTGTTTAAACTGCACTAAAAAGTCAGTTTTGAAGACAACTACAGGAGTGTTTATGAAGCATGTCTGGCCTGGTTGGGGTTTCCTTGAACTCCAAGATACCCAGAACAGCAACGCAGAAAACACTGCAGAATCTCATGCTTAGTTCAATTTTTTTCAATGGATATTTCAGCTGCAGCAGATATCTTTGGGAACCTTAATAAAGATGTAGGAACACAGAAAAGGTAGCCTTCTGTGTGGCATACTCCTTAGCTTGTAGCAGAACGACTAAAGTATTTTTCTGAAGCAGCCTGGTAAGGACTTGATTTACCCACATCAACTTGACACTACACATCATAGTTTCATAGAGTAGAGAATGACCTCAGAATTTCATTAACCTGACATACAACGCTTATAATTTATCTCCAACAACAATTCTCTGTATTCGAAATGAGCTGAGAGATGTGTACTGAGCAAAGATTTTGCTGACAGAAATTTCGTAATGCTCCTGAAATCCTAAACCGCTGTTGAACTCCCACATGAATGTAACAGAACAAGATAGTTATATTTACCTTTGGCATCTCAGATACCACAGTATGTCCTCAGAAGAAAAGCACTCAGCCAAAAGCACAGATTCAATAAAGTTTTATGCCAAAATATAACTTTATACAGCAGCATTCGTTTAAAAAAGTTAGGCTCTAAAATTCAGCATGTACACCTTTAGCGTCATTCCAATTTATATTACTGACCCCATGCCTTAGAAATCAAGAATTGCTTTTACCAACTCCATGGAGTTTGCACGTCTTTCCAGGGCAAACTTCGGACAATCTGTCCCTTACATACAGACTCTGACTCTCCAGTACCAGCCGCCCGAAGTGATAGGATACAGGAGGTCACCACTTGCACCTGCCCATCCTCATTATCACCCGGCTGGAAGAAAACCCAAAGCGGTACCTGTAATCAGGGCATGCTGCAAAATTCCAGTAAATCAGCAACTGCCTCACAAGCAGCTAATCCATCCTTCCAGTACAGAGGGGGTTTCTAAAGGAAGCACAGGTGAAAAACAATCCCAAGGTAAACTGTTCCTAGTTGTGGTTTAGAGGTCATAGCTACACTTATTTCTGACATTAACAATATTTTAGTCACAAATTGTATCACTCAAAGCCACAGATCTCATTTGCACAAAGATAAGTTAGGCTAAAACTTTTGTTTATTATTATTATTTTTTTTCCAATTTTAAAAATTCACACTGATATTCCCATGTACTGTAGCACTTGATCACGTGCTACTTGAGTTAAAAATAGAATATCATAACTGCTCCCTTCCAAACACCACCTTTTCTTATGTCAGGGCTGCACAGAAATACCCTACCAACAGATGAAGTTGCAACAGCCCTCCTCACTTGCAACTACTACATCCATTCATGAAAGAATTCTTTCAATGTAGACCAGAACATACTTCAAATTCCCTTAGCAACAGTAGCATGTACTATTGTAAAGAGAACAGACCCAAGGTGAAATATTATCAAGAACTGAAAAACCTCACAGAAAAACTATACAAACAGATGGCATAATTTGTTTTTTTAAATGCTACTTAGCATTTACAGCTGGAAGTGGCAAATATCTAACATGCTTTGAATATGCAAATTGTAAGATCAACACAAAAGAGGACAATGCAATTTCTTTTAAAGACAGGCAGTCATAATGTTGAAACAGACTGCAACCAATTTTCATACACTATTCATAATTACTTTATTACACTGTGAAAGGGTAATCAGTTTCCAAATGATCTAACAACCTTGGGCTGCTCTTAACCCTTTTATACCAGTCTTAACTACACACACAGGCTTCAGTTCCAACTTTAAGCCAATTACAATAGTCTAATATTAAACACGCAGGTTAGATGTGGTCTTCCTCACACACACTCACACAACCCAGCATACAAGATTACTGAAGAGCCTTCAATTAATAAGCAGGAACTGCTACATATGAAAAAAAAAATCCATTCCCAGCTCTAATCTCAAAGGAATAGCTTTATTATCAGGAAAAGGAAATCTGATTTTTGGCTTCTTTGTTAGATTTCAATAGGAAATGGAGCAAATACAGTATGTTTTGACTGCTTGGAAGAGTAAATTCGACAAGGATCTGTTACTATGTCAAACTTTACCAAAAAAATAGTCCCCAACCTTAAGTGCTTGAATTGTACCGACTCTTATATTACAGCTCAGTCATTTTCATATTGTCTTGCAATTTAACTACCTGCTGAGGCCACTTACAGTCATCAGTCACTGACTACATCCAAGAAACTTCACAACATGAAAAATACACATAACTAAGTTCCCAGGTCCAATTTGTGCTTTGGTTAAAATACCTACTACTCTCTGCTGGGTTTCTACAGTTTTCCAAGCAATATATGTGGTGGGGGGACAGGTTGGTGGCAAGAATAGAAAGGATGTGAACTTCCCACAATTAGAGGAAATAACACACTGGTTCTGTTTTAGGTAAATATGCTCATTTCGTAGACTAATTAGACTAACAGGTTGAAACCTCCCCAGTAAAGAAAGAATCTAAAGCTACATCATTTTTAAGTTTTAGAAGTTTTTACTGGCATCATTCTGCTAGCTAGATCAACAAGAACAGAGATTACAGAGCTATGGACTAAAATATCCAACATAATGGTAAAACTCTCTGCACCTTTTACAGTCCCCAACAACAATGATCAAAACAGAGGTCCTGATCTCCCAAAACAAGATTAACACACAAAACCTGACAATAATGTTCAGACTACTAAACAGAATAAAAGCTTATCAGACTCCAGATGCTGCTGAAACACTTATTGCCTATTAACAAAAATTCAGCTTTATTTCCAAAATGAGTCATTTTGATCTCTACAAATAAGCAAATTCAAAGAAAACCCTGCCAAAACCAAAGCATTTTTTATTGCTAGTTTCAAGAAAATTCAAATCAGCTGTTAAGACAAAATTTATTACATGTATAAAATTGGTGTTACAGAAGCAGCAATGTATCTGTACAAGATTGGCTGGTTTTAGTAGAAGGTTTACCTCTAACAGAGGTTTTTACAGCCAGTTCATTTTTTGAAAAAAAAAAAAAAAAAGACTGAAAAATCTGCAGGTATCTAACTTTTAGGAACCGATACTAATGCATTGCAGATTTGTTATTTCACACTGTATTGTTACATTATATGAAAATGAAAATTATACCAATTTTCAGAGAAGTCTAATCAAATCAAGTTTGCTTTCAAAATTTGCCATTACTTCCCAAGAGAATCGTACAGCTACATCGTTAATGTTAAATTTACAGCCACCATTTCTTCTGTGCTTTTGCTAACATTAGAAAAAGTCTGAATTCCAAACCCACCATTATATTAAAAAAACATGTGGTTATGAGAAAAATCTATGCATCACAATCAATTACTATCTATTCCAGTAGTAAAACGTTTATCCAATCACCAAGATCTTTTCTTGGCAAAACTTGACAAAAAAATTTCCAAAAGAAGGCCAGCTTGTTTTAATCATTTACATTTTTCAACACTATTTGTTCTCACTTTGTATCCAAAGGTCAGAACTCAAACCACTACCCCAGGCAAACTTTGGAATAAATATTATTTTCGTCCACTCTTCTGGAAGGAATTTTACTTCCTTGAAGAAAGCTGAAGTATAAAACACAGATTTCCCTCTGATCCGTTTAAAGATGCTTCATGATATTTTTCATAAACAGAAAGCTAGCTTGTAAGTTTTTCATGGGTCCTATCCTTTATTACTTAATTGAGAGTGTCACATCATTATAGGCTTTTGCTTTCTTTAGTAAGAGACATTTGTTCTGAGAGAAATACACAGACCAACATGAGAAATAGTAAAACAAAGAGCAAGGCTAAGCAAGGTCCAGTTGACATGACAGTTTGAACTATGCCAACTACGATTCCAGTTTCCCTGACACAGCCCTTCTTCCCTAAAATGCTCCTTCTGAAATCATCTTAGTTTTATACATATTAGAAAATATTTGTACATTAATCTCCATCTCATTGGCTAGTAAATTACTCCAAGAAAAATGCCTGCTGACCTTAGTTTGGGAATCTTCAATACACTAAATGCTCATACCCATACTATGTGCAGCTCAGTGATGCATTAAGGTCAGAAAAGTGGAAGAACCTCCCCTTATACACTAAAAAGCCACTTTTGCTGCCCCTTGGACAGACCTATTTCTAAAGGAACGCTCAGTGTTCTGTACAAAGATGAAAAACTTTGTCTAAAGATTCATGCCATTAACTATCAATATTAGAGCGTCACATCAGAGTATCAGATAGCTTTCTAGTCTAGCACTACAGTGATTAAGATGCCATTTCTCTTATTTACTCTTAAAATGCAAAAGAAAGCTACCCAGTGTGTTTATAAGTCATTTACCAATCTGAGTCTCACACTTCAAACACACAAGGTTAAAAAAAAATATTTGAAAGTAAGAAGTAGACATCTTGGCCAAAACATTACAGCTTACAGAAATTAATAAAGCTAATATGCCGGCTCGTGGCCCGACCAATCACATCTGTAAGCCACCGCTTCAGTAAAGCAGCCAAAGCTACTCCGTAGCCTTCATAGAGGTGAAAGTCCTGAGCATTTGCATCAAACACCACAGGCTATATGGAGTTTCTGCTTCCTAATGCCTAGAAAGCGCCGCTCTTTCCATCCAATTTTCTGAATCTCCTAGGCATGGAGCCAAGCAAGCCAAGTCCCCAACAACTATCACACCCCTAAGACAGAACTCTCAGATGCACTTGCAACTTAGCTCCTGAATTGCTTTTGTTTTCTGCCTTTTCAGCTTAGACTTTAAGTAGACATTTGTGGTTGAGAACAGTGGCAGTTCCACTCCACCGCAGCTTCACTCGTGCTGTAGATGCCCCTGCTTTGGGGATCAGGGTACCAGTGGCCAACAGCTGGGGACTTAACAACTCCAGTCAACACCTTTTAATCCCTTCATCTGTCAGAGCCCTAGGCTAATGCTGCAAAGAAATATCCTTAATTTGAAAATCACGTGGCCCAAACAGCCTTTCATTATAATCTCAACACATGATATCTATTTCCACGCTCTGCCTTCATAATTGTTTTTCTTACCAGTAATCGGATCTCAGGTAAAATATCACATTATCCGTACATATCAACAAGTTACAGAATTACTGGTTTTCAGTGTTTTACAAACTGGTTTTACTCCTAATTCAGCATACACAGTATCAGCACAATCTCTCCATATCACTTGAAAAAGTCCCAAAACAAGGAAAGGTTAACATATGCACACTGACCTAACAGTCAGAGCCAGCTCTATAAATCTGTACATTCATTAACGAATACAATGCAGCTCTGCAAGAGACAATCTTCCTAAAAATCCGCAGCACCCCAATATCAAGACCAAGCAGAAAATTATTGGAAGGATGTTTTTTTCCTGCCTATGAGCCCCAACCATATAAAATGCTCCCAAGTAGTTAATTTAGGTCCTCAGTGTGGGATTTCTGGACTACGAGCTGGACATCAAGTCGTTGCAGTTGATGCTGAAGTAACTCCATCGAGTTTGTGGAGATCTGAGTGTTTTTCACCTGCTGAAATTTGGTCCATTAAATCAAGATTTCAGCAGTATGAAGATTATCTCAGGTGCCAAAAAGGAACGGCATTGTTTCTACACTTTAAAAGTGGTTTGCGGGTTTCCCCCCCCCAGACAGAGAGAACAATCACCCTTCCAGTGCTTTGCCTACACCTAGGTCAACCACTACAGCAGGAACTCATCTGCAGTACCCTGGGAGGGGGGGGCAATCACTGACCCTGTAAAATTAGGAAGTTAAGGATTCCTTCTGCCTACTCTTAACCAAAACAATAGGTAGCATAAACCCCTTCAACCCCAAAAACAAGGAGGTTTAGGACTAGTTTAATAATAAATAGCTTCCTTTCTTTCCCACACACAAAAATCAAAACAAAGCTCTCTCACAGATGAGCTATTAGCCACTCACATCAGGAAACAAAAGCCCCATCTTGTCGCCTTTACATAAATAAAAGTAAGCAAAAGAGGGGTTGAGAAACGTACCAAGAGATTCTCTACAACCTGTAGTTAAAATTGCAAAGACAGCCGATGCATTCTGACAGCACAGCTGTATGTATCGTTACGTTAATTAAAATTAAAGTCTCATCCACTTAGCATACAAGCAATTCACTGAACCTTAGTGACAAAAGGAAGGAACCATTTCCTCAAAGAGGCATAATCACATAAAACTTTAACAAGTTGTCTGCTTATACTGAGGGCCACAGTATAAAGGAGATAGAAAAAGTATTTCAGAAGCAGTCCTGGCTATTTTAAGTAAAACAAAGCACTATCAACTCTAAAACACACACAAAGGAAGTGGTAGGCTAGATTACGTCAGCCCTTGCCTCAATTCATAAATCCTAACCACAAAACAAGACAAATTCTTAACTGCCTTCCTCTGGAAAGATGTTTAAAGTGAATACATGCAGTTTATGCCTGAAAAGATGCTCTTCAACACCACTCACTGATGCCTCACTTTCAAACAGCCACGGGGTGTTGGGGGGGGAGATATTGTGTAATCCCCGTCAATTCTCTCCTGCAGCCAGAGCAAATACCATTTCAAGACCCGCCTGCCAAGCACCCAGCCTGCCGGAGTACAATAAGCACTCAAGTGCTCTGGACTCAAAACCACCTTTCACTGGTCCCAGAGATCTTTATAAAATAGTTTAAACACTACTAAATTACAGGGTTGGAAAAACAAATAAAAGCTTTTAAATGTTGCTCCTACACGCTTCTCAACTTGCTGTAAAGCATCTAAAACGTCTGGCTTGTGATATTCACTAGGCATAAGTATTCAAATATGTTAAGAACAAAAACTGACAAAAATGCAGAGTTGGTTGCACGTCTGGAACTAATTGCCTGCAGATTAATGGCTTTACATTGGAATAGCGTTCGTCTGTCGGGTTTTAAATCCAGTCGACTTTAAACTGAGTTCCCAGAAGAAATATATTGGTGGAGCATCTGAGACGGCACTTCACTAGGTTTCTGTTCTGCACTTTCCTCTACTTCACGCCTAACATTAACGTCAAGTTAAAAAAAAAATATTAAGTCGCCATGTCAACTGCCATTTTCGTTCACAGACAATTAAAGCAGCCCCATATGGCTGTAAGGAGCCCATCCAGTCACACAATGCCCCATGCCGTGCAAAGCCACATGTACTCAAGAGGAGCTTAAAACCAACGGCAAAACAAAGCAGAGCTGGTTTCTTCCTCAGGAAACAAAGTGGCCGAGCAGGTCTCCTGTCACTATCTTAAAACACGATTAAACATCGTTAAAATAAGTTACACCACATACCGTACCAATTAGCACTTCAAAGGCATTCCATTTTATCAAGCGCAGTGAAAAAGTACTTTCTTTCAGGATAAGGAAAATGCAATCCTTATCTCATTCGCTTAAAAAAAAAACCCGCAAAACACCCACGGAATTAAGCACAGCACTCCGTTGAGCTCAACTGTTCATATTTAGAGCGCAGAGGTAAAGCGTTTGTTACGGCAAGAAAAACCTGCAGCCTTGAAGCGTTCTGAACTTCCTAGGCCAATAAAAACTATCGCCTCACCTACCAAGTCGATCCAACTTTTTCTGAAAAACCTGGAGTAACCAAAAGGGGGAAAGAGAATTAAGTCAAGGTTTTTCCTCCATCCAGGTGTTCTCTGTGTTATCATTGGCTAAGTAACAATTAGCCAACTTTAAGAGCAACCTTAACAAATTTCCCTCTTGGAAATACAACTTGTACGCAGAAGGCACCGAAGTTACCCCATCAATCTGGTTTGGAAACCCACTCCATCCACCCTCATACCCCTAATTTTAAACGCAGATCCGAG
>NW_009618200.1:0-253 GCF_000690535.1 Cariama cristata | reverse complement strand
CGGCCCGCCCCCCACCCCCCCGGCCAGGGCCCTGCCGCTCCCGGCAACGAGGGCTGAACTCACCCGCCAGCCTCGGGCTCAGGCTTTGCCGCTCTCGGCGGTACCGGGCGAACACAACTCCTCTGCAATCCCAGCGGCTCCTACAGCCGGACCCGTATTTCTCCGCCGGACTGTGCGGGGGAGCGGGGGGCTGGAGGGGCTGCGGTGCCCAGCGGCGGACCCGGCGATGAAGAGGAGGGAGCAGGGGAGGCCG
>NW_009618199.1:40048-70845 GCF_000690535.1 Cariama cristata | reverse complement strand
CTGGTTAACATCTTTGTCAGCGACATGGACAGTGGAATTGAGTGCAACCTCAGCAAGTTTGCCAATGACACCAAGCTTGTGGTGTGGTCAACACACTGCAGGGCAGGGATGCCATCCAGAGGGACCTTGGCAGGCTTGAGAGGTGGGGCTGTGCGAACCTCATGAAGTTCAACAAGGCCAAGTGCAAGGTCCAGCACTGCCTTTAGCTGTGGAGTCCTCAGCACAAGAAGGACATGGACCTGTTGGAGCGAGTCCAGAGGAGGCCACGAAGATGATCTGACGGCTGGAGCACCTCTGCTAGGAAGACAGGCTGAGAGAGTTGGGATTGTTCAGCCTGGAGCAGAGAAGGCTCCAGGGAGACCTTATTGCAGCCTTTCAATACCTAAAGGGGCCTACAAGAAAGCTAGGGAGGGACTTTTCAGTACTTAAAGGAGGCTTCTGAGAAAGATGCGGACAAACTTTATAGCAGGGCCTGTTGCAATAGGACGGGGGCAATGGCTTTAAACTGGATGAGGGAAGATTTAGATTAGATAGAAGGAAGAAATCCTTCACCATGAGGGTGGTGTGGCACTGGCATAGGCTGCCTAGAGAAGTTATGGATGCTTCATCCCTGGGAGTGTTTAAGGCCAAGGTGGATGGCTTTGAGCAAGCTGGTCCGGTGGAAGGTGTCCCTGCCCATGACAGAGGGGTTGGAATAAGACGGACTTTAAGGTCCCTTCCAACCCAAACCATTCTATAATTCTGTGACTCCTGGTCTGGTCACCGCACAGGGAAAGTGGCCTTGTGTCTGCTCAAAGGATGTGCAGACATGCTGGAAAATGTTTTAAAAGTGGTGACATCTGGGATGCTTCAGTTTCCTCTAGTATAGCAAATTGGAAGTTACTGCCTCAGTTATCAACTGGTAAGCATTTGATAGATAGTTTTGGGCAATGCCAAAAAATTGGTAACAGCTTTTCTGGTAACAGTTCAGAAAGACACAGAGAGAGAGCAAATTTGGATATGAAGAAAACAGAAGCTAGTTTAGCACACGGAGATATATTTCTTATTTAAATTAGATGTAGTTTTAAAAAAAATAATAGAAGTTTTTCATAGACTAAGAGATAGTTTGCATTCTAGGTAAACTTTTCTCTCCGTTTTTCAGAAAGTTAAGAAATACTTTTGCTCTCAGTTTCAACATTTTGTTTTTCTGTTTCATGTATTAATTCCATGTAGGGATTGTTTTTGTATGTATGTATATACATACATTAGCTGCTTTCATGTAGATGAGGAACTCAGTCTTGAAAGCCTAACTAAATGTTATCCTGGCTGCACAGACAATAAGCAATTACTCCTTCCACTGTAACCAGCAGGTAGTGTGTACAACCAGTGCAAACAGGGGTTTGTTTGCAGAAAGGGGCCACATGTAAGGTAAACTAGCTAAAAGTGCAAAACATACAATGGTCCTCCATCTTGTTTTTCTGTGCCTGTTGCCTCTCTTTGCAGCCATTCTAAACACCTTTGATTTGGCTGTGTGTCATTACCAGGCATACATATGCCCCAGTTGAGAGATTATTAAAGGCATGATGAATGTTTCTCTGATTCTAATTTATAAGGTTCTCTTTATTAAAATTTACTCTCATTTGGCATTTCTTTTAACTACCTGAAAAAGAATGATCAAACTATTTTTTTTATTATTTTTTATTTTTGCTTTGTAAAACTAAAATACTGATTTCTAGCTATCTGGATTTTCTTGTCTTTTTTTGCTATTGCTACTCTTTTGTCTCCGTAGAAATACTGTCTCCCTAACATTATCTTCATACGAAGATCTTTGCACATATGCAGATCTTTATTTTTCCTTTAGAGGAAATGAGGTTGTCTTGGAAATGGGTTTTGAATGAATTTTTAAATTCTCTGTAAAGAAAATCAGTTCATTTGCAATGAAAAGAAGAATATCTAATGATAAGCATTTTATATATAGGTTTTTCAAAACTGTTATGTTCTGTTGATCAGAGCATATGTGATAGGACTCCGCAATACTACTTACAGTCAGTGACAACTTTTCTGAAACAATACATGTTGAGGGTTGTTAGCACAGATGTCCTGAACAGCAAGAGAATGGCCTTCCTTGGCCAGTAAACTTACGGCCTGTGTGCAGTATTGTGATGCTGCATAAGCAACGGCATCACAGTTAGGGAGGTAGGGTATTTTTCAAGGTTCAAATGCAATTACACAGGCTGTGACCCAGCTGTGGTTAGCTATTTTACTAGTGAGGTACCTGTCTTACCTAGCGAGGATATTGCCAATGATTGACTGACTGATGGCTGCAGAAAAGCAATAAAGAGTTATGTCAAATCGTTCAAACAGAATTCATTAATAATGCAAAGAGGTTCATTTTCTGAAGCAGCCTTGTATATAGAGTGAATATGAATTTCCTTCCTGAAGACCAAGATGGGGAACAAAGCACATAGTCACACTGATCTCAGGGGTGCTTCAGGACCCACACCCAAACCATTCCAGCTGCCTCCAAATGGCAATAGATGTTTGGCATCACTGCACTTGGTAGCAGTTTATCACTTTAAAAAAAATTACCTTTCACTGTTTTGTAGTAATGTGGTTTGAAAAAGAAATCCAGTTCTTTGCAATTATGGAAGATGTGATCTGCCTGAACATCTCCCAGCTAGACAGTTTCCACCTCTCTTAATATGCATGTTTGGAAGATAGTGACTTATAAATTTTAACTTATTTAATTGAAATTATTAATTAAATATAGGGGACCAAGATACAAGTGCATAGAAACTGCCTTATTTATGAAAATGTTTCTAACCAGTATCAGTAGTGCATATTGCTTTTGCATGACTGCTTTAAGGGATATATCTGAAGAATATGGGGTGGCGGCGAAAGGACATCCAAGAAGAGCAGCTGCCTGGCTTCTTGTGAAAATCAGGTGCTTTTGAGGTGACCAAAGTCAAATGAATGAAGTCCAAATGAATTTGGATCTGATCACAGCATGACTGACCCTGTGGGTCTGTCTCTTGTGCCCAGCCTGGTGCGTGCCACCAGAGGACAATGCCAGGTTGCTGCCTTGTTAAAATACTGGATCTGTCCCAAGGTGAGGGCTCACACTGCTGTGCTATATGCACATACCCTCTAAGGCATGGCATTACCCTTTCTGCACTGTCCCTGTCCTAGCCTATGTTTCCTCCACATGTATAATATTGGCTATAATCTTTTGCTTAACTTAGTTGCTTGTATTACAGTGCAAATTAGCCCAGTTGTGCCTAGCTAGTTTCTTCTTGAAGTTTATTTTCAGCTGTGTTGTTTCTCTGTGTTTGAAGCAGGTTCTTAGCTATGTTAGTTAATGTATGATGTGAATTGACTTCTATGGAGATAAATATAAGCTGCTAGTATCCATCCCCTGAAAACTCCCTTGAATTTCTTCCCTTCTCTGAAAGTTGTGTACTTTGAAATTATTTACCTGGCATGTCTTAAACTGTTGACACTGTGAAAGAGTTGTTATGTTTTACCACAGAAATGACTGAATATACATGCACAAAGACTAAGGGCCCTTTGGGATGAAAATCTCTATACCACGGTGATTATTCTGACTGATGGAATTCTAAACTGCATGTGGTTCTTTTTTCTTCAAAACATGAAAAAATAAAAACCATTAAAAATTTCAGACATGCTATGAACTTCAGATGTATTTTTTTGAAATAAACTAGCAGACATCTACCTCAATAAGGTTTTAAACAATCTTTCAACTTCAAGACTTTGTTACATTATGCCCTCAGGAACCTATTCTTATTATAATTATGATCCAGAGGAAATATTCTTGAATGGTAACACTTTTCTACACTAATAGCACAGTAGATGTTATACTGAATTGATGATTGTTTAAAAGCTTTTTGCCAGTATGAGGTAGAACGGTCCAACATGTTTGAAACAAGATACTAACTTTGGGTTGAATCAAGAACTGTAATAATAGAGAAATATGTTCTTAGAAAATGTGTTGAAAATTAGTAGGTTGAAGATGAAAAGACTGAAATTATTAATAAGTTTTTCTTTTGTTGCACAAGAATAGCTGCTGTTTGTGCTGTTGGAAGTTTTGTGGTTAAAATTAAAGGATCTGTGTTCTTTCATTGCTGTTCTCCTGTCACCTGTGACTTTAATGACAATGAAAGGGTATCATGGGGTCAGTTTCATAACCAGTAAATGCATATGGTTTTGTTAATGTTCAGGGTACTTTGATGAATATTATCAACACCACAGCCATAATAATTATTTCATATTCTAGAATTTATATTGGAGCCCAGAACAGTGGCACTTCCAAATTTGGGAAGATAAAGTCATATGAGTTATGTGGTTAGTTACTGCTGTATGTGACTACCATTTCAGTATTGTCAGCACGTTTGCAGTCTTCTCTCTGATCTAGAAAAGAGTCAAGGCAGCTGAAGGTATGTTCCATGCTATCAAGCTAACTTTAATAGATGGCATTTGTGTCCTCCTTTTATTTACTGTTTCTACACTTTAAAGTTCCCTTTTGGGCAAGAAACCAGCATCAAAACATATGGAAATAAAGGGGTTTTTTGTCATGTTTTTCAGCAAGTGTTGAAAATCCTAGCAGAACAATCTCATCTTATTTGCTGTGCAGACTAATTTTAAAAGTAGTTTGGCTAAACCTGATAGTGTTTGATCTGGTTAGTATCCTGTTTGATATCAGAAGTTTTTCTTTTGGGGTTTTCACGTATTTCTGACTAAAATGAAGAAAACTCCACAAACCAAATCTATAAACCTCAAATATCTTCTGGCTTTTGCTTACTTTGTTTGGGTTTTTGTGTGTGTGTTTGTTTTTCTCCACTGTTAGAGAGGAGTAAAGTGTTATGAGTCTCCTCTTACTTTTTCAACATGAGGGTAACTAACAGTTGAACAACTTATTTATAGACATATGGAATATCCAAGGGTTCATTGTTCAGGTCTAAGTTAGACGTCTAATACACATGCTATCATTTTAATAGATGCTACAGGCCTCAGTGTTTATCTTCAGTCCTTGTAGTACAGGAATCCAAAGTGGAGTAGTCATAGTGATTTCTTCTGGCCTTAAAATCAAGTCTAATAGCTACAAAATCTGATGATGGAACTGGCTTTCACAGTTGGTTTCCATCATGGGGAAAAAACAGTGTTTTGTATTTCAGTTCCCTCTGATTTACCTTGCTTGGTATTCTTATTTTTCATCTAAGAGTCAGGTTCAAACCTAGCAATACAGGGAAATATCCATTAATATCCAAATGCATTTATTTATCTGATATTTTTCACCTTACTAAAAAGAAAGCCTTGTTTCAAAAATAGGTATTCTTTGTACTATTGTGAGACTGAAAACCCACAGTGGATGAATTTCTGAAGAATAGTTAGCTTGAAAATACTTGGAGCTTGGGTTTAGTAGAAATGTTGTTTAGATTTTTGTTTTTAATTCAGAATTTTGGAATCATATTCATTTCACTTTTTTCCTTTTCATTGTGACAGAACAATCTGAAACAAAATAGTGACAGTGCCTAATATCTGTACATAAATAGTGAAAACAAAATGTGAGTTTGCCAAGACTCCTTACCCCTAAGACTTGATACATATCTCTAATTCTGCGTTTTAGAATGTATATGTAATGTTGAAATGCAAGAAGTGAAAAGCTGAGGCATAATCTTGGTGGTGTTTTATATCCTCTTTCAAAATTTTGTATTGTTTTATATATTTTGAATTACAGTCATTTTTCTATGTGCTATAGCTGCCCTGAATATCTTGCTTTCTAAGAATACATCCAGAGGTCAGGTTGTAATATGCCTGGTGATACGTGATTTATATGTAACTGTCCAAAAAGTAAGCTTCTGTTGTGCTCATGTAGTCAAATAAGTTGTATTTAAATATGGAGTAAATAGCCTGATCAATTGACTTGGGGAATAATAAGACAGCAGTGTAGAGGAAGATACAGAACTGACTGAAAAGGGGAGAACAGAGTTGGGATAAGTGATATTTTCGTATCAAAATGTGGCCATTGTAAACATGATGATAGTTAATTGAAGCAGTGGCTAAAGAAAAAGAAAAAAATAAACCTGGAGAAGGAAAAAAGAAAAATATGCCAACCATAGCTGTAATAATTACTGGAATATTGCTTTGATAGACAGGTCTAAAATTAAAGTTTCTCTCATTTATTTAGGTTGTAATAGAATGTTTGTCCCATGTCTGCTATAAGAGATTAGAAGACATTATTGACTGTCCTTCCACAAGGAAACTGATAGCAACAATTGTGTGAAAGGGGAAGTTAGACTCCTTTAAACCAGATGATTAACCTTGTCATATTTATGCTGGTATAGCAGATAACACTGTCAGATGTTTTTGAAGCTCTATCCGTATTCAATATGTTTTAATTAATTGAGAAGAGAAAGGAGATCAGTGTAGAACGGAATGCAAAGAAGATCACCAACTTGTTCTTATTTTCTTGTGAGCCAACACTATGTCTTGAGCAGTATACACACCTGAGTAAATATTACATTTAAGACCATATTTGTAAAAATTCTTTTCCCTTTAATTTATAAACCTTTGGAAAACCTCTAGTTCTGTAAAGTTAAACAGTTTTATTTTGTGCTATAGTTCCAAAGTATAGTATCCCTATAAATGGAATGGCATGATGACCACTTCATTACATTAAAAAAGTTTAAGGCTTCTACTGTACTTTAGGAGGTATAAAGAGACTCATTTGCCATTCACTTGTATTAGTGGTAAGTTAAGAATGACCAAATGAAGCCAATAAAAAGTTGACAAAAATAAAAGCTGTAAATAAAGTATCTCTAAGATACCACTTTCACAGAGATTTCTCTATGATAGTTTGCTGATAGAGTCTGTGATGTGGATGTCCACAATACTGTAGTATAGAAAGCAGTAACTTAAGAGAAAGTGTACTGGAGTGTATGTTCCTGAAATGTTCCTGTTAACACAGACAGAAAATCACTAGGAGCAGTTAGCAAAGATATCGCTGGTAAAGAGTCACTTGAACCTCAGTTGACATATAGCCATGTAAGTGCAGTCAAGTCAAGGGATCTTGATCAGATTTTGCCAATTAAGAATCTCATTTCGAATATTTTCCCAGTAGGATTATAAAATCTATTTGCTCTGCAGTCTGTGTTCACGTAGCCATATCTAACCTAGCAAATTTAGGTATTGCTAGTTTTATTTCCACACCATGGAATTCATAAATAGATTGCAAAACTAATTTATGTTTATGCTAAAAACCTTGCTAGTGCAGTCATCTGGATGCAGTAAAAACAATGCAAATTATTGTAACCAGAATTGCTATATTAATTGCTTATATTCATGCAATTTTATCTTACTTTTGGCATTATGCTAATAAATAGGGGTTAAGTAGGAGAATATCAGTGTTCTACTAAAATTCATTGTCTTAATCTTATTACTTTCCATCTGAAAAACTTGTCATTGTTTCTTAACAAGTGATTTCTCATATCTGGATCCATTCTGTCTTGAAATGTTCATTGATGTAAAAAATTCAAACACTGCTGATATCATGTAACTCTTTTGATGTGCTTGAGCAGAGCATCTGAATGCAGTATATGTCTTCTAGATAGCTTACATATGCCTGATTCTGATCTGAAATCAAGAATTAACTGGAATTGTATTAGTGTAAAATAGACTGTCCTGCTCCTTGTCTCAAAAAGGACTTTATACCAAACGAGAACCCAACTGAATTTGAAAATCTGCCTTCTAACCCTTACTTAAATGAGTGGCTGGATCTGTTGAATTAGTTCCTTCTGGGTTCTTGAATATGGATTGCAGGATCAGGATCTTTATCTGACTTGTCCAGGTGTAAAAGATGATTAATACTTTGTTAAATAATGGATGATCTTGCAGCCTGTCTAGAAAGGGGCATTTTTGAAATGTTTCTGTTTCCTTGCACTTTATCTAACCATTTGCATACAATAAAGTGAACCCTGAGAGGGTGGGAAGTGCTGCTGGAGGTGAGGGCAGTTCCAGGGAAGGTGCACCTGTAGAGCTATGTAGCCTTTACCATGTCATGGACTGGTGGGATTCGCCTGTCTTACACCTCTCGTGGTCAATTCAAGACTGTGGGGGCTTTGAAGGCTAGAAGGTTCTGGTCTGGCATTATTTTAAGCCTCTCATGTTCACATTTTACCTTAATCATGGTCACAGTTAGAAAGCATAGAAAGCAGTGGCATGCCAAATTCAAAGTGTGTGTGTGGGTTTCCAAATAATTTTATATCGATCATAAGATTCTGACTACTCAAAACCAGATTTATTTTGTCGTGTTTGTTCTTGTCAGATCTCTCTGAGTACCAGCAGAATTATCTAGACAGCTCATGAGAGAGGCTAATAATCATCTTTATTTGTTATGATGTTTTAAATTTCAAGAGGTCCTGATGCAGCAAGGCCTTTAACCTGAGTCTAATACAAAATTCAGAGTGACTGTTGGCATGTTTAGATTCTTTGCTGAATTGAGGCTGAAACTTTGTCCATTGTTAATGTACACAGTTCTTTTTGACTGCAGTGAGAGCCTCTTGCTTGTGCCCAAGGGCAGGCTGACTGGCAATGCATAAATTCCAGCCCATGGAAGAAACCTGGCGTGAATGTGATGACTGTGTCAATGTACAATGTTGCAATTATCTTGCAAGCTCCCTTTATCACGCCCTGGCATCTCCTGAAATGAAAAGATAATAGTTTGTGTATGAACACGAGAGAATTTACTGCACTTGTCTATAGTACTATGGATTAAATTATAATGTCAGTGCTAATGTTATAGTTAATAAGCAAGTTAGACATATTCAAAACTGTCTAACATCTCCAAATTCTAAGAAATTAAGGAAAGACAGAAAATGAACTGAAGTAGCATAACCATAACGTTTCTGCTGTTTTCCTTTGTATATTTATTCTGCAATAATAAGCTGAGATTGTATAATGTAAATCATAAGCATACTTGCAGATGTTAACGCCTGACATTTTATCATTTGGAGTTCTGCTTAGTCTGATACAGAGCAATTTTTATGTTAAAATACAGTGTCTTTATCAAGTAATTTGAGTTTAGTCACATTATGGTACCTGCAGAATGGTGGAAGCTTCCTTCCACCATAAAGACTTGAAGAGGTCTTTATTAGATCCCTTATCAGAGACACAACTAGTAATATTTTGCCATGGCATCAGAGGGTGTTCTGGGAGGAACAAACAAATGTTCCCCTCTTTCTAAAGGATGATATTTGGCTAATATGCTGTTTAGTCTGTCAGGTGCTTCTGATGACTGCAGTCAAGGAAAATAAGCTGCATGTCCCTGCTCGCCTGCCATCTCTTCTGCGCTGTGGCATTCTTTCTACTCAGTCCTTACTGCCTCTCCTTTTCTCTCCCTCCGTCCATCTTCCTCCCATCTGCTAGCCTTCTTGCTCATGTTTTTCCTGGGCATTCCCTCCTCCTCTCAACCCTCTGTCCAACTGCTCTTTGAGTTTTAAACTGTGTTCGTACAAACATACATATTCTCTCTTCTATGTCCATCAGCTGCATAGTAACATCAGGTGTATCAAGTCCCTGCTAACCTCCTGTCAACTTCCTTTTCTGGCTGCATTTGTTTTAAAAGCTATGTTATTTTCGATTATTGTGTCTGTAGTAAACTGCTATTAAGATTGTCAGTGTCCTTTCCAAAGTAATTGTTTTTTCTAATTTTTAATTTATTTTTTTAAAAATTTTATTCCTCACCTGGGAATTTTGTCTCATAGCTCAATTATCTTGATGAAGAATACTTGATTCCCACTTCTGGGAAGTGACCCAAGTCTAGTGATCTGCACTGTCTTAGAAGAATGTCTCTGTGGTGTTGATTTATAGATTAAAATATAGTTGAAATTCTACACAGCGATTGATTTGAATATGAAGAATATTCAAAATGAATATTTTAATATGAGGCTTTAAAATTATCATGGAAAGTTGACAGGGAACCTGCAGGAGGAAGGCACATAGTGTTCAAGTGAGATTTAACCTGAAGAGTAGATTGCTTTTGTACCAGCTGAAGTTTTCACATCTTTCCATTGTCTGCATTTAGTCTTGTGTATTAGAGCTTTTTCTAATGTATGGATTGCTGTGGCCAGATCTTTATTGAGGAGGAAGTTGATAAACCAGATAGTATTATTATTTAAATTCAGCAAGAAGTCAGATAGGACCCCTCAGATTTTGCAACTAAGTTAGCTACTATTAGATATTTCTGCTTCCTCCTATAATTTTGCTCATTTCCCTCTCTTCATTATCGTATACATCACCTTAGAGAAGAAGGTAAGCTGAACTTTGAACAAAAATCTTGTTTTGCATGCCATTACTTAGAACTTTCTTTTTCTCCCAGCAAATGTATTTGATACCTCTTATGCTGTCCAACAAATATTTCCATTCATAGATCTAGGCAGAAAAAAAGACAAAGATAATTTTTTATCAACTTGATTGCTTTAAGCAAAATTATAAGGGCTTTTTAATTTGTCCAAGTGTGAGTACATTTCACTTTGTCAGTCTCTTTTTCTTTAGCCATAAAGGCTAGAGATTTCCTCTTTAAAATCAGAGATATGATGGCCTTATAATCATATGACTCCAACATCTGGAGACTTCAAAACTTTTAGTCAGACTTGCTGGCAACTTTGCAGTTAATGTTCGCAAACTAATTCTTAAACTAGCTAACCTTATACATGGTGCATGAACAGAATGACTGCTAGTGCTTGGCATCAAATCTATAGTCTTCTGGTTTATTTTGCTAAATTATTTTGGCCAATAAAAAAGAATTTATATGCTTTCTGAACAAATTCATTTTCTACCTGGTGGCAGACACGTGAAATATGCAGATTTTCTCAGACTTTGCCCAGAATGTGTTCTACCGTGACTTTTGATTCAGCTTCAATATCACTTATTATTGAGTGCTGATCATCCTACCAGTGAAGTTCCTCTCCAGAACTTCAGTGGCCAGCAGCCTCGGTTACACAGATGAACCTTGCTGATATTAAAAAGGACTGAGCTTTGATAGTTCAGAGAACCTGATTAATCATGTAGATTGAATGAAAGCTTTTTAACATAGTATTTAGAAAAAATCACGCTAATAAAAATCAGCTGTAGTGATAGCCGGTTGGCAGTTTTTCCTTGGAATTTTTTTTCTGGTGGATAAATTTGCACATAAAAGTATTTATTTTGGTAAAAACCTATTAAATAGAAATTTAGAATTTTTTAATTGGCCTAAAGGGTTTAACTTTGACAAGATAATAAAAAAAAAACCCACCACGGTATTGAACTGTTTTAATATCTTCTGTCTTGTATCGTGGGTCAGATTCTCTTATATATTTCCTGTACATGGTGATCCTGAGGGACTGGAGTGCATCGTAGGGATTTATTCTGTGGGATATATAATATGCTTTAGCAACTGGTCCATAGAAAGAAATTGAGACCTAGGATTGCAGTGAATAGAAAACAGGGAAATGTGTTTTAATACTGGAATGGATGAGATCTGCAGAGGATTTTTCCAAGGATCCTACTCCTTCAAAACATTTTGCTTGAATTGAAAATGTCTGAACAAAATGTTTTGACACTGCCCAACCTAGATTTCTCTCTGTGGAAAAGCTCATCTCTGCATCCCATTTCAGGAGGAGATCAAACATAGGTTTCTCCTATGATAGCAATTCCAGTTTTATCTCAAGTCTAATCATCATGCCTTCTTCAAATATACACAAAAATTACTGTGGTGTTTCAGATGAGAGGAATTTTTGGGCTGCTTCTGGAAAGGCAAGCATTCTTCTAGGGGAAGGATTATATTTATATAGTGGAATGGGTTCTGAGAGGCTTCTGTAGCATCCATGTTTTGGGAAGGAGGCAGAAGGAGAAGGCGTCAAAGTGGATCTTGTTAAGCCCTCCTGCTGGGTTCCTTTCCCATCCCACTGGTCCCATGCAGTATAGGTAAATCGTTATGCCTGGAGTGTTCTAATTCAGGAGCATTTTACTAGTCAGCTGCTACAACAAAGGAAGGCTATATTAAAGTGTGCATTTGGGATTTTGGTTATTATAAATTACATTCTTTGAAATCTCATTTAGAACCAGGATCTAAAATTATGTTGGAAGGCTCAGAGGATTAATTCTTCCTGAACAATAGACTGTTACTGATCACTCTGTAAAGTAATTATGCCAAATTTAATTATAATACAAGCACATTGTATGATAGTCATACTGTGCCCAAAAGAGAGTTTGAAAAGGTGCCTCACAAGCATATGGACTAGCTTTGGGAGCACAGCGGCAAATTACACATATTGTAATTGAGTACAACTTAATATCAGGCTTTCTTAATTAAAGGTTTGGGGTTGTGTGGGGTGGATTCTGGCTGGCACACTTTGCTTTTCAATATCATCAGCATAATGGAACAAACGAATTTCCCCCCCCCCCCCCCATTTTATAGATTCTGCCAAAAGCCCTTATGACTTCCAGTAGCATTAATGTATTTAAATCAATTTCAGTATCACTGTAGTGGTAAAACCAGGAGTAATCAAATTGCTACAGGGTGGAAAAATAACTGTCCCTCCTTCTGATTCTTCAACTACAGGAACTGCACTATCATGTTTCTGATCTTTCAGTATAATTCACTCATGCAAACCTAAGGCTTCTGCTTCACCATTTCATTCTTCTCTCCTCAGCTTTCCATCCATCTTCAGATTGGATTCAGACTAGTTACGGAAATACCATTGACCTTGTAACTATAAAATCAGGCACTGATCCTGTTTGCAGTTCCACCCCTGTGGCAGGCTGGAGCCGAAGGCACTTGCTAAACTGTGGGAACCACCAGGATCACAGACTTAACAGAGCCAGTCCAAATTTAAAACAGCATTAAGATGCTTGGCCAGAACCTTTTCTTGGGAAAAACAAAAGTTGTGCAATTCATACATAAACAAATGAAATGACTGCCAGTGCTTGGGGGAGCAGTTCCTCAGCTGGAACGACATGTTGTGGTAAGCCTGAGCTGAAGTTTCATGCTTATGTTATGTTAGGGCAAGGATCTTGGGAGAAAGCTGAGATCTGGAGTATGGGTGTCAGGAGTAACTTTTATGGTGGCAGTGAGAGATAGATGCCTTTGGTTTGTATCGCAACATAAGGTGTTTGCCACAGAGCAACAAAAATGGTTAGGACTGCAGGTCAGATGTAGGAAAATGAGTGCAGATCTGCTGAGTTTCCTGGGTTTCTACTCACAGCAGGCTTCAATTTGGCTTTACGTCTCAATGGAAGAAATTAAAGATAGAAAACACGTGAAAAGCAGGAAAGCCAGTCTAATCTAATATGCCTTTTTTCCCCCCTTCTTTTACCTTATTTCTTTCATATGCAACTACTTTGTCACATAGGAAATCTGGCCAAAATATGAGTCTGATGTTAGTCTTTCTACATCTAGCACAGAGGCTACTGACATCCTGAGTTGCAGGAGCTTCTGTATAGCATAACTTCTAGTTATGCAGGGGATGGTGCCAGCACATGCTCTGCACTTTGCTTCCCCCATTCCTACCTGTCCCAAAATGCCTCCATTAAAAATTGTTGTTCAATAGAACTAGTGAAACTAAACAAAAAAGTAGAGAAAGGTGTTTTCTCTGTTCCTCCAGGGTAGAACACTTTGTTTTCCAGCTCATCATTACAACAGTATTATATTTTCAGGGAAAGTACAGAAAAAAAGATGTTTAAAAAAAAATAATCAAAAACCCTATATGCATTTTGGTTATTTTGCTTAACAATGTAATATACATATTCGCCTGGAATGTGTTAATAGCCAGCCTTCTGTAGTAATTAACACCATCATTGAAATGTTTATCAGATCCCAAGCCATATCTGCCATAAATGGGAAGAGTGTCAGTTTGTTTATTGAAGGATATTGAATGTGAAATCTTGCATGAGCTGTAATGTCAGCAGTTTTCACAGCATCCACTAGGTGACATTTAATGTCTCCGTGAAAAAATCTGTTCTCATATATATGGTGGGCTATTATGAGGATAGGAATGACATGCTGGTGACTGCCATTGTTTGATGTGATTGCTGGTCTTTTAGTCTTGTGAGAATTCCTTATCCAAAGGTTAGTGACATCTTCATATATAGTCCATTATACAAAGAAGCCTTAGTTCTCTTTGAATTTCTGTGTATACATGCAACCTCTGTAATGTTGCCAGTGTAATGCAGACTGAAGTCCTGATGAAAGCCAGTGACATCAGATTTATTCTTACTAACAGCAAATTCCTGCCTGTTGAGAAGTCCAATATTCTTTCCCCTAACTGATATAGTACCACTTCAAAACCAGTAGACTTGGTATAAGTAAATAGAACTGTCCTAAAAGAACAACCACCTAGGTTAAAAAACTATGAAAAGTAGTTAAGAATTTTGAGGAACTTTTTTTTTCTATATGTTTCTTTAAATTGTAACTCTCTATAGTGACTGCGACATTTAGTACTGAAAGGCAATTTAAACTTAGCCACATTCTTACAAGAGGTAACTGTATAGGCTTCTTTATGCATACATATATACATATATATATCTGTCTACATATATCGTGTATATCATGTACCTATTTAATGCCAACTGCATGTTTCATAAAGGAGAGATGAAGAAATGCCACTTTAATGACAGCTCTAGGTGAACATAGGGAGGAATATATTTTTAAAGGAGAACATGTTAGTTAGTTATGATCTTAGATGGGTAAGTCTATGTAACTCAGCAGGGTGAAAGCAAAGTCCTTCACTGAAGGAGCTGTCTCTAATCAGCATCTGCCTTTTGAAGGACCACCTGAAGAGTTGCATCTTGTCACTCTTAGGATGCAGGGCCTGTGACCTGGGTACTCAATCCATCTGGCTAGCCAGGCTTTTTGATACATTTTGGATGAGAAACAGTAAAATCTTTTTGCCTTCCTGGACTGAGCGAGTGCTTGTGCTGGTACCAGACTGACAGCCCTCAGTGTAGGAGCCCTCTCTTCTGCCTTTGAGCAATGAACAGACGTAGCTTTCACGGTCTGAGCTGCCAATTCTGGAAGGACCTCAACTATCAGAGTTTCTCCTCCATCCTTGACTGTGTCCATTTTGTATGCCCATCTGAGCACAGGTTGTCAACCAACTGTGACCTTGGGAGTGCTAATTAGCAGCATTTTAACAGCATTACCTGAGCTGATGTGATGATGGTATTTATCACGTATTCATTCATCCCTCCCTGTAGTTGCTACAGTTTGAAATCTGTCATGGAGCTAGTTATTAATCTGTTTAATGCAAGCCCTTCTAGTTCAGTAATGGGCAAGTTTTCACTCAAGTATCATGAGCTACTAAGTTGATGGACAGCCAGCAGATTGTAGGGCCTTTCAACCATCAGCGCTTGTCCTAAGCCTGCTCCAAAGCAGCTGGGAATATTGTACCATGGAGATGTGGACAACAACCCATAATTATTAACACACTGTTAATTTTGTTTCCTTTAATTAATTTGATTTGTGAGCAAAGTCTCTAGCCTTCAGACATTCTGGGACCTGCAAGGCAATTCTGTGAATTACAAAAAAATCCATGTTGGCCGAAACATTTGTAGAGGCCTGATGTGCTTTGTGCAGACCAAAAACAGTCTACAGAAACACGGGAAGTTCAGCAGTTACTGCAAATTCCCCTTAGCTTTATGAAGAGTTGCAGGCAGCCAAATACCAGCAAACGATTTATGTTACTCTGAGCCTAGTGGGAGGAGGGAGATTATTGCTAGTTTATAGCTCTCTACTTTGTGTATGCCACCTTTTGCTTATGCAAAGCAAGGATTTTAGGAAGAGTTCCCAACCAATACAACGGAGGGTGTTATCATTTTTTCTGCTGAATGAACGTTTCTTTTTCCAGGAAACATTAAATAATTCTACATCTTACTGTGCATATAGTAGGTAAACATTTATTTTCCATTTTCTAAGTATATCTTATCTAAATATATTCAATTTCTATTGGGAAGTGACATTTGCTTTCCACTTTCCTTGTTTAGCTGGGTCTGCATTTTAATGCTGAAATGCACTCTTGAAGATCATTAAGATAACTCTTCTAAGATCATTTTAAAATAAAGGTTTAATATTGCATCTGGAAGTTGGCTTTCCAAAGCCAGTTTCCCTATTTTCCATGGGCTGATTTTTGGCCAGTCTCTATTGGTTGGGTTGGTTTTTTGTGTGAGTTTTAATTTTTTTCCCTCTGAAAAATATATGGTAGAAGTAGAAGAGATACAGAAGAGGAAAAAGGTTAATTGGAGATACCAGATTACTTCTATATGAAAAGACTATAGAGACCATAATTCTTTAGCTCAGGAAGCAGACAAAAGAGAAGAGTGTGGCTGGGTGTTTATAAAACAAAGAGATGAAAAGATGAAATGGGAACAATTATTCATTTTTTCTCGTAACAGAAACCTAGAGGATACTTAATAAACTGAACAGGTAGCTAGCTTACAACCTGTAAAAGAAAGTACATTTCCAGAGACTGTATGCTTATATTTTGAAATTCATTGCCACAGAATGTATGGAAGTGAGAAGTTTAAACAGACCTAGAAGACCTTAGGAAAATGAATGCCTGACGGGTCCACTGAGGAAATAGTCTTTATATCATATTAGAGAGATACTTCTCACACTTAGAATTTCATGAGACGGAATAGTGATTTTTTCTTTAAATGTGTGAATGACTGGATAACAATCACTATAGCAACGAAAAAAAATCAGTTTAGAGCAGTAAGGAAGGGATTTAATGAATATTATGTGTGTGGTTTTTTCCTTCTTGGATATGTTTATGGTAATCCTTTGCCATATTTCTGCATCCATATTTCTCTGAGAGCGTTGCCCATTTTACCCTAATGCTGCACACAAATACTCTGCTGTTTGCTGTTGAAAGACTACCTGCCCCACAGTGACCAACCACTTTTACACTGTAGGAATAAATCTTGCAATGTTTTAAGCTAGGGTGGTCTGCAAATGAGATCTGACCGGTGGTCCATTCCCAGAGAGTTGCTGTCTTTACCCCAGTGGAGGCTCTACTATCTGTCTGTGATCCTCCATGGGCCTAATGAGTTTGTCTCCTCACACTGAGAAGTTTGGACCACACATAAATCATGTCTTTTTTCTAATTTGATCAGGTTTGACCTGTCTAAAAGCTTTTCTCAACACTTTGGGAACATCAAAGCATCAGGTGCAATATTAAATGAGATTTGCAGTAATTACATAAACTTACTAAATTATTGAATCCTTCCAAACATGATGTAGGGTTCTTATAAAGCTTCTTGGAGGTCAGTGTTTATTTTTAAAGCTATGGTAAGGAAACTGAAAGGCAAGCCTTTAAGCATTGCACATAGTACAAGCTGTCTATCCTACTTGCTTTAATTTCTTAACTTTGACTATGTTGAAATGACCACATCCTTTCTAGTGATGGAGTTTTGCTGGTACATGTCAGTTTGTGGACCTGAGGAAAAGTATTTATTACTGTAATCTTTTCTTATATACCCTATGTGCACCGTCTGTCACTGCATAAAATTGCTTAGAAGTTCTGAACTTCCAGTATTTTTTAAAAAACCTAAAAAGTCTCCCCAATGTTGATTTGAGGTGGGGAAAAACAAAGGAGGGCAAAAACTTTGTAATGAAAGGTTTGTAAACAGTAACATGGAAAAATATTTTCCATGTTTATCATGGTTTCTTTATGAAGAACAATCAAAGATTAGCTGTGTATTGTTATATTCCTTAGCAACTGGTATATAGTTTATATAAATGATGATATCTATGGATATAATGTTTGTATATTCTCTGCTAATTGGCTTTGTGCGCAAGCTGATTTTATTTGCCTTACAAAACCTACTCTATAAACATAACAAAACCAAAGGGATAAACATATTTTTGAAGGCTGTTTCAATATAGCTTGTTGTTAATTAAAACCATTAAATGTATATCATTACACAGAAGAAAATTCATATTTTCCTTAATACTATCTACAGTTCTTCTGTTTCTTGGAGAGGTAATTATCCATTACCAAATACCAAGTTACAGGGTTTTTTTGCTCAGTTGTTTTCTTTGTTGTTGAGGAGAAAAATGTCTGCAAATTGTTGATGCCATTTTGTGCCATGTTCTATGAGAAGCAAGGATAACGACAAAGTCATGTTCTAAAGATCAAAATAAAGGAAAGGTCAGTAAAAATGGGACTTTTAAATTTATTACAGGAATTTTCAGTATTCTATAGATATGGGTCTAGATTCCAGTGCTGATAACCAGAGCTGGTCAAAATTCACTTAAAAACTTTGGCAGGGAAACTTTGACATTTAGGGTTATCTATATCAACAGAGAATATTAACTTCTCTTGACAGCAGTTATGATAAAATATTGTTTATTAAGATGTTCATTTTAAAGTACCAATGTTTCACCTAAGACTTTGTCCTCTTTGAGTTAAGGTTTTAAATTTGTTTTACAAATTACATTTATAAATCCACACCTTTTGAATTATAATGTGAATAGGATACCTTTTCCACCAGAACATTGTCCTTATTGTTATACCAAGGCTGCCACCAAAATATCATGAAGTCAACAGATAATAGCAATGCTAGGAAAATTAAATAAAATAACAAATGTTTACAAATTTCATGGAAAATATAAGAAGACAGTGAATCTCAAAGCTTTGCAAATGAAAATTTTAGTAAGAATTTTATTTTTAAAATAATTTTCTATCAAAAAAAATATTCTTGAAGCTGTGGAGCTTTTCAAAAGTATCTGGAGTTTCAGAGAAGAGCATTTTTCAATATAGGATTGAGAGCTAACTTGCCAGGCGATACCATAGAGTGGGCTGAACTTGGCTTTCATTCTGAGATGACCTGGTGCCATCAACCAGAATCAGAAAGTGAATTTGCGATGGCCAAGGTTCAGAAGGGCTGCAGCTGGTGAAATCACACCATGGTCTCTTTCTCACATGACCACAGGGCCAGACTGTGAAAAGTTCAGTTGTGAGAACTGCAGATATACGTGCGGGTTTCTTGAACGTGTAGTGAGAAGTCAAAAGCATTCAGCTTAGACAATATCCAAGAAATCCAGTAATGAATTGCAAAAAAGAGCAGACGTTTTGGCATAGTCAATTGTAGTGTGCCGATTAATTTGTATGTGCAGAGCTCTCATGTAGAATGACTGGAAAAGATACCAGGTCCTGACAGTTGTCCAACTGCACAATCTTCTCTTGCTCTCCCTCCCCAGCAAAATTCTCAGAACTTCACTACAGGGAGGTATTTGGTTACTACACAGCGCAGAACAGGACAAGAACCTATATAAAATCAACATGAATTTGCATTTGTTGTTAGATCCAACTTTTCAGTGTTTTTTGTTTACAAAACAGTCTGCTGGTTCAATATTGCATCGATAACAAGGGTAGTTCTGCTCTCTAAAGCTAGTAATTTCCAACAAAAAAAGCATTTGGAAGCTTTGAAAAGAATCTGTTCTCTGTGTGAAATGGATTTGTTTCCATTTTACCCACACATAATGAATAATGGCAGGGGAATTGGTTCAGTTTTGTCCGGAAGCAGCTACCCTTGAACTACCTGACTTTCAGTTTTTGACAGCAGTGGTCAGAGTATCCTTGGAGTCCGGCATCTGCCATCTCTCAATGGGCAGCAATTTTGTTTGTTTTTAAAACTGCAAAGAAAGATGAGAGCCTTGTTTATCTTCCAAATAGGTAAACCAGTGGCAAGGGGCTCATGCTGTAAAGTTTTTTAGCCAGTCACTTGTGACATCTGTTGTGGACTTTATATTTGGATTGATCTAACTTTTATAATTATTTATCAGTGTTAATTTTATGCTTAGAGGCCTGGCTGTTCATATCAACTGGTAATTTGCAACACCCCTGGGAAGTGCCTGATTCAGCAGTGTCTTAGGTACTCACAGTTAGTTTATTCAGCCCTTAGAAGAATTGTCATGCTGCACGTACATCTTTTGCTATAGCAACACTGCCATCTGATTCAACAACAGCATTGTCACATTATAGCATGTTGTTCATATCTTAAAGCCTTGAAAAGTGGCAAAACTGCAGATGGACAGCAGTGGAGGTTATCTGCCTACTTTACAAGAGAAAAGCCTGCGAGATCCTAGAAGAAAGTATCTCCATTTTTAACATCATTTTTGCTGCATTTTGATTTTGTGTTAGGGAAATGAAATGCAAAAATTTGGGGACAGAGTAATACTTGCCTGTGCTTTATAGAGAAGCCATCAGAGGATAATATTCTTGTTCATATTGTTTGCATCACTCTTACGATTGCTTCATTTAATACTACATCTTTCCCAGTGCCTGTGTTGCTGCACTAATAACATCAGCATGTTGCAGTCACTGCTCCTTCAAAGACTAGTATTAATTGAAGCAATTTATTCTACCAGAGCTGAAGATAGCCTATTTATACTTTTATATAATGAATATTAACAGGTTAAATTTATCTTGTCATGTCCTGTCAGCTCCTTTTTCTGCTTCATGCAGATTTGCTACAGGCTCAGCACAGCAGAACTTAGGTGTTTCTCTGTGTTGCATAAGAGATCAGAGATGCTCACTAGCTATCACAATACGGGAAGAGAACAAATCCTGAATTGGTATCATTGCTCCTTCATTGACTTGCTGGCAAAATAATGTCTCATTCTGACAATTAATGGAGCAATATCATATTTCAGCAAAAAGATAGTATTCATAATTTATGTCCTTCAACATAATATTAAATGTTATGTATATGCAATATAAAATATAAAGTATATGGTACATTCCCAAGGGGTATGAGAAGTCTTATGTTGTGCCAGTAAATGCTGTTGGGTTACAGAAAACTACTACTTCAATCCTGCATGTAACTCTCAGTCACAGTACTGCAGAAAATTACTGTATACACAAATGCATGTACAAGAATATCTTAACTTCCTTAATATTAGTAGCATAAGGCATAGTGTGTCTAATCTTCATTTATGTTGTAGAGCGCTATTGTATGTAAAATAGTTGGCTTTTAATAATATGGCCATTACGTTTAATTGAATTAATCTTTGGCTAATGAAAAACATAAAGGAAACCACTTCCTCTCACATCGAAATATTTGATATTCTCTGCAATGAGGAACCATAAAAACAGTGGAGCAGGATTGTGCTGAGTTATGTTAGGTAAGGTCAAAATTGTTAACTGCAGTGAACAGCAGAATTTGTTGAGCAGGAGCTGAATAAATACACAGGCTTCTAGAGAATGAAGAGTATTAATGGGGAGATTACCAAAGCCTCTGTTTGTAGTCCTCTGTCCTCCTAAACTACACTCACAGTTCTGGGTTAGGTGTTGTAGTTTTTCCCCTCTAGGTTTTCCCTATCTATTATGTAGAAATTATTGTAAATGACATGGAGAGAAAGACACGGTATCCTAGATTCTAATTACTCTCTGGATTATAATGGTTTAATATTGTAATTGATCTTACATGGCAAAAACCTGTTTCTGATACTAATTTGCATTTTGTTTTAATGTAATTTTTATCACTTTTCATTGGGTTTGAGCCCTTTGAATTATGTTGAAGTTTTCATTCCAATTTGTATAAATTTTCTGCTTGTTACTATGCGGCTTCTCACCAAAGAACATTTTGTTGAAACAATTGGAGATTTGTTTTCTTAAATCTTAAACAAGAATTTCATGGGACTATCTATGTGACAATGACTCATTTAATGTTACTATTCTCTCTTAATTGTCAGCCGTTCTCTTACATGGTTTGAAGGACATTATGCTACTTCAAGGGCAGTCTTCATGAGGCATCTTAATCCCAGACATTTGCCATTTATCTCGCTGGCTTCTCAGAAGAGCAATGGTGTATATCTGTTCCTTGGATATGTCAGTTCAGGTCAATTGCTCTTTCCTACTCAAATCCCTCTTTCAGCGTTCTTGAATTTTCTTTATTTTCTATTCTAGGTCTATGCTCAATTAACTTTATATAAGTGTAACTCTCAGGATTCAATGGCATTATGTAGGTTTGCTAAGTTAAAGCACAATTGTCAGTGATTGTAGGCTGGGACCTTAAATTGCTCCTGTGCACTTTCTACATAGTTTCTCCCTGGCCGAGTTCTAGGAAGGGCTTCATTTCAGCAATGGGGAATGGATTTTTCTGTTGGAGATGAAAATATCCAAAGTTTTCAAGTGTTCAGGAATTATGCTATTCATCATAAAGACTAAACCAATACCTTTGACCTTTGTGTATGATAATATGACCCCATACTAGCCTTAAAGATGGTGATTAATCCATTCACCTGACATGTGGCAAACTGATGAGATCACAGGCTAAACCTTGCAACTCTAGGACTCCAATGAAGTTGTTCTGCACATGAGAAAAGCATCCTGATAACCTTTGGCTGGGATCCAGAATTATGTGAAACACCAGTTCAGATCTGATATCTCTGGTGAATTCAGGAGCCACCAGGTTGTCAGGCTATTCTTTGATTTCTTTCATATATGCGCTTCCTCATCTCTTAGATATGCCAAACCTTTCCCATGAAAAATTGTTTTGTTTAGAAATACCCAGAAAAGCTCTGCCCTTTTATCTCTCTCTCATTTCACAATCTGCACTGAGAATGAATAAATGTTTCTAGGAAATGTATTTCATGTGAAAGGGTCTCCGTAGGTTATTAGAAGTCAGCAGCAGTAGTTCTGTAGTCTTATATCTAGCTTTGTTTCTAATTTTCCCATTTCTTAGTCATCTTAGATATTCAGTTGTGTCTTTTACCCTTCCTGTACAAACTTAATCCTCCACCCCAGTAGTAGTTGTCATGTTCTCCCTCGATTCTTCCAGCATGCCTAAATCTTGTTCAGGTGGATGTTAAACACAGTATTAAGACCATATACTCCTCTCAGCTGTATTGTGACTGCTGCCTGTGCAGCTCATGCCATGAAACATGTGGAGTCCAAAACCACACTGCTACTTTTGCAGCCGTACTGTATTACAAGCTCATCGTCCATTTGCAGCTCATTTTCACCCTGCATAATTTTTTACCGTTAATTTCTGTGTTTGTTTCTTCAATTGAAGTATCTCTATTTCTCATTTTTCCTTTTAATGAGTGTTCGATTTGAGTTACGCAAGATGCACGTTATTATTACTTCATGTCTGGGTTCTTACCACTCCCATTTATTTTTCTTACTGTTCTAGTCTGACATATTTGCAGAGCTTCCCAGTTTTGAGGTATCTTTGCATCTTAGATATTTTAATTTTAGTAATTTGCTATTTCCTGTTCTAAATCGTTAAAAAAGCTATTAAGTAACTAAGGTCTTAATATTGACTTGCTCTAAGCTACCTCAAAAGTTCTCTCCTCATCTTGATACGTCATTCTTTCTTGTTGCTTAGAACCTAGTCTATATATCATGTGATACTGTCCTTATTCAGGAAACAAATTCAAATTGTCCTAGGCGACGTTTCACAACACCCTGTATAAAACAAAACTAAAATTCAGATACAAGTATATTGTCCTCTTCATTTCAATTACCTATTAATTCTGCAGTACTATTAAAAAAGCAGCCAAGTTTGTCCAGAATGACTTGTTTATTATAAGGTCTTGCCGTCTAATGCTCATCTTCCTGTGATTCTCTAGAGAAGTTTTATTATCATTTATATAGCACCATAAATTTGCAAACCACTAAAATTAGAATAAGCTGCATTCTTCCTGAACATCTCACATTCTTAAAGGTCCATTAAAACATCAACAGTCACATCAACGTGCTTCACTGTCCTGCACAGAAAACCAGGGTCCTGTTGGGCAAACGGTGGTATGGTATCTCCAGAGAAGGCAGCCCTTCCCTAGTCCTCCATTCTTTCTTACTTTATATTGGCTAGTCATTGCCTTTAAAGAGCTTACTGTCTCAGCAGATGGATGATACTGTTTGCTGAAGTATTGGGAATGTGAGAGAGCAGCTTTCCAGGATCTCCCTGCCCTTCTCTGAACTTTTACCATGCAGATGCAATCACGTGTGGCACCTTAATGGCAAACTGAGTATTTTGAGCATTGAACAGGATGAAGTGGCTGAGCCACTATCCATCATGTTTGAGAAGTCATGGCAGTCCAGGGAAGTTCCCGCTGACTGGAAAAGGGGAAACATAACCCCCATTTTTAAAAAAGGGAAAAAGGAAGACCCAGGGAACTACAGGCCAGTCAGTCTCACCTCTGTGTCCAGCAAGATCATGGAGCAGATCCTCCTGGCAACTACGCTAGGGCACATGGAAAAGGAGGAGGTGATTGGTGACAGCCAACATGGCTTCACTAAGGACAAATGATGCCTGACAAGCCTGGTGGCTTTCTACGACGGGGTTACAGCATTGGTGGATAAGGGAAGAGCAACTGATGTCATCTACCTGGACTTGCACAAAGCATTTGACACTGTCCTGCACGACTTCCTTGTCTCTAAATTGGAGAGACATGGATTTGATGGATGGACCACTCGATGGATAAGGAATTGGCTGGATGGTCACACTCAAAGAACAATGTCTTTAAACTGGAAGAGGGAAGACTTAGATTAGATATTAGGAAGGAGTTCTTCCCCGTGAGGGTGGTGAGGCACTGGCATAGGTTGCCCAGAGAAGTTGTGGATACCCCATCCCTGGAAGTGTTCAAGGCCGGGTTGGATAAGGCTTTGAGCAATCTGGTCTGGTGGAAGGCATCCCTGCCCATGGCAGGGGGGGTGGAACAAGATGATCTTTTAGAACCCTTCCAACCAAACCATTCTAAGATGATTCTATGATAAAATTTTCACCCCAAAGACTGAGAGTTTCTGTACTATTTAAGACTTGGTTCACAATCCCCTGCTTCATAGTTTTAATATGTTTTGGAGCTCTCAGTGGCTCTATGGCTATGGGTGCATAGATATTCCAATCCCACTGCAGATGTTCAGATGCAAGCTACATCGGTAAGTATTTAGCCATCTTTAATAGAAACAAATCCAGAATATCAGAATAGAATAAATATCTGGACGTAGATCCCTAATAATGACTATAAGATTGCTTTAAAGTAGAAATGTTAGACTATTCCTAATAATTGCATAGCTGTTATAGAAATGATTTGTATCAGTGTTTGGATTTGCTTGCAGTATGAGAATTGATAGCTTTATATCTTCCTAATCCTGTTTCATGTAACTATGGATTACACAGATATACAGTCCAAAATGTTTTTAAAATTTTTCTTAATGATGATTCCATATTTCAAATGAAAAGCTTTTTGTACCTTCAAGGCAACTCTAGTCATAAAAATGGAAATGATATTTCAGAGAATCTGTCAGTTCCTTGAGAATGACACATAATCCAATGTGTGAGTTCTACTACTACTTTGTTGTGAATGATATTGACTGACAGCAAATTCTGTAGATTACTGATAAACCGCATTTAAAAAGGAATTGTGGACTTATATGTAAATATTTGTTTTACTTACTATTTAAATGGAATTCCTTTTATTCCTTAGAACTGCAAGAGGAGTGTCCAATTTACTCAACTTATTTAATATGAAATACTGCCTTATTTCATATTTGTTTCCTGTTAACATTAATTTTCTTGATTATGTTTTGTTTGGGTTTTTTTTGATTATCATGTTTGCTTAAAATCTGTTTTTATAATGTTAAATGTTTCGGTAAGTATTTAGCCATATTGTAAGACTGGCAAAGGGAGTGAAGCCCCAGCATGCAAAATATATGTACATGGTACAAGGACATCATATTTGATATACACTAAGTTGACTTAAAGCTTAAGAAACAAGTTCTCATTGAATGAAATCTGTTTCAGTTCAACTTTAATCTAAAAGCATTATCAGATTGTGAGTGGCATAGATTAATTTGTTTAACTCCATGCACAGAACAGCTTTCATATTCACAGAAAATATGCTCTGGGTTGATAGAGGTGTCTGTGTCTCATGGCATGAAAACTGCCTGCCTTGCACTCTCTTCAATTTCCTGTCTCCTAGGGGTTTTTCAGGTTTCTAGGCAGGGGTTCCCAAATTTAATACCTTTGGATACTGTAACCTTAGCTCCAAAGAAGTCACCAGATAAAAGATTTCAGGTTTTGTTAAGACAGAAGGTGCATACTCTGGATTGATTGTAGCCCTTTCAAACATTACTATACATCTGCTGAAAATTATCTTGTTTTATTTCTTATGGGAACCACATTTTCCCTGAAAAGTAGATCATGTTTAGGACAGCATCATACTGAAAATGATGTTAGATACCAGTGATACAAGTTATTTGGACAGTAGCTACTGCATCATAAACTAAAATAGTGTAGATGATTTTATTCACTGTTGTGATAGAAACACTAAATACTCACTTTTTATGCTAATGTCAGTTTTCAACTGAATTTACTAGTAATTTGGGAGAGTTTTCATCTTTATATGGGCCTGAGACAGACATTTACTATAGTCCAGTGGTGTAAGCATTCACAGCAGAGTTACGAAAATTAAATTCAAGTTCCTGATTCAAGGAATATGTAACTATTGTGTAATAGAGTAGCATGAACATGGAGACTTTGCAGACAAACAAATGTGTAACAAATAACTGAGTTTATAATCAGTTTCATTTCCTAAAGGAAGTGGTACGCAGGCTCTCAATCTAATTGATCATGTTCACAGAGGTAGTAAATCTTGCAAATTGTGTTTAATGCATGCAGCCTTGATTTGTTTGAGCAGAAGGATTGTCTGCCTCATTGTGCTGATGAGGGTCTTCACGCTTCTGTGGAGTTGTTTCTGATATTCTCTGCTGTGAATTTACCATGACATCTCAGTATGATTTCCCCTGGGGAACTAATCGCTCAAGTAAGTGTTGGACAGCCAGCAGCTGCATCATTAACAGAGTCAAGAAACTCCTTTGTAGAATTTGACTTCTCATTTTTTGATAGTAACTCAGGAACCCTAAAGTTACATTGACATGAAGTTTTCTTTGGAGGTCCTGACAGATATCAGTACCTTTCAGGACAAAGTCCTGAACAGCAGGTTCAAGAGGCATATTTTCAATGACATCCTTTTCATTTGATATTCCTAGGTTGTCTAGTCATGTAATTTTGCTTGTGTGTTGACTCTGCATGTTTGGAGATATACATTGCTTGGGGAGGTTGAAAACAATGTTAAAATTGTGACTTTCTCTCTCCAAGCTTGTCCTTTCAGTTCTGGTTGAAAACGCAGTAAATATCGATAAAGATCAGAAACGTGTCTTGAGTCAGAATTTTCCAACAAATTAGCTTTTTGTCTGAATTTCACATTTTTTCCTCTGGTTTGTCTTTATTGGAAGACTGAGCTTCTGATGTATGGCTAAAACTACAGGATTCCCAGCAATATGGCTATTTCAGAAAGGGAAGCTAGGAAGGAGGTTTAAGTTGAAAAACTTTAATAAAGTAGCTGTTTTCAAGACTTGAACTCCCATAACCGAGTAACTTGAGAATCAAAAAAACCCACCCACGCTTCCGTTAAATATATGTTCCAGAGACCATTGATTTTTGAAGTACATCCTACAAATGCTGATTCTGCAAGCAGTTTGTCATAATCAGATCTAAAAGCCCTTTATCCCCTATCAGCCAATGGCTGTCTATAACCCTTGGCTTCAGACTTCTGGTAGGAACATGGTACATATTTCTACAAAGAATGAAACTCTAACGGCCTTATCAAATAACAGCAGTACTCATTGTGTTTAACAGTGCTGGAAATTAGTTTCTCAGGTGCTGATCTTGACAGGTCAGCTGTCACGAATTGATAGATGTATCTGTAAATACATCAGTACTATAAACAAAATTCTGTCTGCAAGAAGTGGAAGGTAAAATTGGCACACCTTTGAACAAGTGAAATGTTCTGAAGCACAGGGATGCACAGGAAAAATCCCTTCTGGAAATGGTTTTCCTCGTGTTCCATTTAGCAACTTTATCTGCATAGTTTTCTTTTTAGAGACTGAAAAGTTTCTGCCTCCATAGAGAACACTATGGAGTTCTGTGCTGAAGTGAAATATGCTCCTCCTTCTTGCACTTACCCCTACTGCATTAAAGAGGAATCTTTGTCATGCTTCTTTTGAATAAAAAGAATACATTTATGCTTTTGCACTGGCATATCTCCAGTTCCTTTTCGGACTTCTTAGAGTTAATGCAGAATGTGAAATGTAGGGTATTTGAAAAGTCTAAGTCCTTGATATGAAATCAGATGGAGTTTTTGAAAGAGTGGGAGAAGGAATTGAAATGTCAGTCCACCAGGTGTGAAATAATAAATGATTGTGTTACATTTCCTATTTTTTAATAAATATTTAATCATCATCTGTAGATTGTGCAAGCCATTTTGGCCAAAACCTTCCATGCATCTTTATCAGATACTTACTGCATAGGACAGCTGAAGAAGGCTGACAATGAACTTTCTTTACAGATCTGAGACACAATATATACCACACACACCTATACTGGTCTTTGAAGTCTGTTGAACCACATTGATTTATGTCAGATGACAAATTTGTCAATTTGGTTTGGCAATAGCAAAAGCTAAGAAACATCTGAACATACTTCAGAGCAAGCATCTAAATTCAAATTTAAAAAATACCATGACTGTAGGTATCTACCTGTACTGCTGCAGACACTTTTACGTGCAGAAGCTCATCTGTCACTCCAAACTAACATCACAGGAGAAGAGTTTTCAGTCTGAGGTATTTTTAACTTTCAAGAGTGTCATTAGAAAGCTGAGCATTATTCATTCATTCTCCTCCTCCGTCTTCCAGGTCATCTGGATAAAAGGAGGTCTAGCTTAATTCTTTCCTCTCCTGTGTCTCAGCTTTGAAGATTTAGTGACTATAGAATAATTTTCATCAGCTGTGATAGTTATGATGGCTGATTATTCACTGAGTGTTCCATTCTTTTCTAGTTCCCTGTTTATCAGTTTAGTGCAATAAAACAAAAATAAAACTATACAGATCTCTCCCATCACATTTTATTTGTTGGTTTGATTTTTGAGGCTTTAGGATAAAACTGAAGTCATAGAAATAAATCATGTAGGACATCTAGCCATAGGCATTTTCAGTGAAATAAGTTCTTTCCAAGAAGGTTTTGACTTGTTACATGAAAACTAGCTTCTGGCAGGAAGAAGCCACATTTCACAGATCTTGGACTATGTTTAATTTCTACAGGGCATGCCTTCAGCTAACACCACTGCTTCCACATATGTGAGCATAGTATTGGTGTTTAAGAGTAGAGCTGAAAAAAAGAAGGAAACAGTTTCTACTTGGTACTATTTATGACTCTTCTGAACAAAATGACACCGTGGATTCTGTTTGAAGGGAAAAGTGGTGTCTTGCTGCTGCTGCTGAAGAGCATATTTAGTTTGAATAATCCAAAGGTCACTTAAGATTGACTTTTATATTGAACCTATTCTATTGAATTTTACTGCATTTCTCTTCAGAAAAATGCAGTAAAATTGATTTTTAAAGCGATACATTTAATTGAAAAATTAAATATTTAGATGTAATGTTCCAGGGAGAACATCTAGAGGATGCATAAAGTACTGGTAAATATGAAATATTTGATCATCAGGAGTTTGGGAACTTGAGAAGCTGTCATTGTTTTACTGATGAAGCAGAAATGGGGCAAGAAAAGAGAAAATAGGACTTAAGACAGGATCTGAAGAAAGTCCAAGAGAGAAGAGGAGTTTGACACCATAGAACCTGTGTAAAGAATTTATGACTATCAGTGAGTGAAAACATTGTGCAGCAGAAAAAAAGGTTGGTCTTTGATATGCAATAGGGAATGATTTGAAAAGTAGGAGGGGATATGAACAGAGAGGGAAATATGGGATAGTAAGACCACAGATAATCCTCTTGACTGTCAGGCAATATAAACATACCAGAGAGAAATGACATATCAGAGTCATATAAGTAAAATAATATTACAAATACTACAGATAATAGAGCAGTTTATGTTACAGTCTTCAATGAAAATATATTTAGGTAAGGTACTTGTTTATGTCTGTCCTCTGAATCTCACTAATTCTGATTCTGCATTAAAAAAAGCCACACATCTCTCATCATCTCTATATCAGTTCTGGATTTGGTCAAGCTACTGTTAAATGTTTGTGTAAATACTGAAAGATTTCTGCCTAACTGTCCTTCAGACTCACTGTGTTTTCTTCTCTAGTTGGCAACGTGGGACTCTGAGAAAGGACTGAACGGTAGCCTACAAGAACGACGTCTGGGCAATGACTTGCAAGGATTGACACTCAAAGTGGTGACTGTCTTGGTATGACCTATTTGAGTTCAGGAAACAAAAATGCTGAAAATAAAAAGGATCTGACTGAGTATTTTGGGCACTTCCCGCAGTATTTTTCCCTATCATTTTCAGTTCTGTATTTTTGGATGATTAGTTACATAAGCAAGGAAGATAGATGATGGCCTTTTATTATTTTATGTGAAGCTGTGCACTGTTAGAGACACAGGACATTTCCTTGTTTGCTTATGCTGTTTTTCTGCACTGTTTTTTTTGGGCATGGAACCAGCACAGGGCCTGAGTGCACAGGGGTGCAATCCAGATATCGTACTCTAAATCGGATATGCAGTTTCCAGCATTTCATGGATTTTAAGATCAGATGGGCCAATTATGATAATCTAATCTTGGCACTTGTACACTGCAGGCTGTAAAATTTAATCAAGTGTTTCCTCCATCAAGCTCATAAATTCCTGTTGAGATAAAGTATATCTTTTAGAAAGGCGTAGTCTTTCCAAAAAATCATTACACTTTTGAGACTACTGTCTCTCTGTATGCAGAGTGGTAGCAGAGCTCCTGTCAGCTAAGTG
>NW_009618199.1:0-40017 GCF_000690535.1 Cariama cristata | reverse complement strand
TCCTGCCTAAAATACTGGAGTTTGCAGATTGCAGAATGTGGTGTCTTTTTCTGTTTTTTCATTTCTCTTTTTCTGAATCATGGTACAAATAAGTATCGCGTAAAATCATTAAAGCACTTCTTTTCTCTATATGGTGACAAGTGAGGTTATGCTGCAGCTTACGTGGGAAGTGAGCAGATCCCTTCCATGACAATGTCAGTACCAGGTTTCAAAGGTGGATGACTCTGGTGGCTGTGCGGCCGGCAGCCCCATCGTTCCCCCACATGAGAGCAGGATGCCTATGCCTGACAGAAAACATACCACAAAATGCCGCATTTCCTTGGTCCCAAAACATACTTTAATTTAAAATACTCCAGGAACCTGTACCCAAGAAAGTTATTCTTTGAATTTTCAAAATTTTAAATATTCACAAAACACAGCATTTTTAGCTCTTGTTTCAGTACGTCTCCTGGATAAAAGATTAATCATTGTCTGTAAAAGATGACTTTCTAAATCTGATATGGTCTGAGACAGATGGACAGTAGTAATGTTCCTGTCTAGGGCTCACATGCTTAACTTACTTAATATCTATATTCTAAAAGGCTAATTAGGACACTAAGGTAGGTGTCTGTGCCCTCTTTATAGTCAGTGGGAAGAGGCAGGTACTTCAGAGAGCAATTCATCCCATGGGCACCAGGAAGCTGCTAGATGGGGTTGAATTGTCTTCTGGAGTCTCTGCCTCTTCTCAAGAACTATGGAAAACCCAAGGCCATAGATAGGACTCAGGTGCTAATACAATGGTGTCTGGTTGGAATGCCTCATAGTATCCCACATGGCCTACAGTTTTTGCTTCAGAAGGTTATGAGTGTCTCAAAATCTGTGCCAAGTTGTCCAGAATTAACTCAGGAAATAACCTTTTGCTAAGAGAAGCAAACTGTAAAATTTGTTTCAAGTATCAGTTAAGATATTGTTTTGTTCTCAGGAAGAACCTTTTGTGATGGTGGCAGAAAACATACTTGGGCAACCAAAACGATATAAAGGATTTTCCATTGATGTCCTGGATGCACTTGCCAAGAATCTGGGCTTCAAGTATGAGATATATCAAGCTCCTGATGGTAAATATGGACAGCAGCTCCAAAACAGCTCCTGGAACGGCATGATTGGAGAACTCATTAACAAGGTACACAGAGAAGAAGCTGCATTTAAAAAAAAAAAAAAAGAGAAAAAAAAAGACTTTTTGGAATAGGGTACCAGGGTACCAAAGCTTTGTAAGGGGATTTAAATTCTGCCCTTCCTCCATTCCAAATTACAAGAGAATGAATTAGGATGAAAGTACCAGTGCAGAATGCTTCTGAGCTATGAGTGGTTTGAGTGTGGTGTAAACTGTGCAATTTCAGACCCTGTATACAGAGTAAGAATGAGAGAGTCTGTTCTATTTACTCCCAACTGTTCTCAAGATAATCTATATCAGTGTAAATCTGTACATTTACATAGCTGTAAGAATAAGAAGAAAGGACATGTACGTGTGTGAAAGTGAATGACTATAGAAAACAGAGAAAAAAAAGTATTCTTCTCAAAATATTAATGACTATTATTTTAATTTTTTTCATTATGTCTTTGCTACTTGTTTGTAGGTGTGAGTTTATTTAGGTCAATTCGTGGCAACGTGTTTGATAATGATAAACTGACTCCAAAATAGGAAAAAGTGTCCCTAGTAATATACCATACTGTTTTTTTAAGGACCAGAATTTAAACTGATCTCAAGATTATTAATTTAAAACAGAGAGGACCAAATTTCTTTTCTTAATTACAGTCTTGCATATCAAGAGTAAGTTAATTGAACTCCATTGAAATAAGTGGGGAAAATTCATAGCTTAGAATCTCCCGGAGAAAGAAATTAAGAGTGTATTTTGTTCATGTTCTTGCTATCTGACATGGGACAAATGTTAATCAAGAAGGAGAATCAAAGGAATTAATATTCCATGTTGCTGCCCTTTGTAGAAAAGGTTACTCTTCTGCAGTGGAGTTATTACTGAAAGTGAAAGCTTTCCCATTATCTAGTAAGTAGGCGGCTCAGTATCTGGTAAGTAGATGTTTAGAAAGAAATAGAAGCAATTAAAGCAATAGCAAATGTGTGTATGATAATGGGATATTCTTTTCTTGGTACTATGAAATATAAAGAATTTTTTACTTATTTTGCATTGACATAAGCTGTTTGGATTTCATTGATTTGAAAATGTGGTAAAAAATCCTGTTAAATTTATTTGGAAATTGCTTTCTTTGAAGCAACAAAGTATCTATTACGGCATTTTTTAAATGGTACTAGCTTTTCCACTGACTCCAAATGATCTCAAAGCAGACTTCCCTCACCTAACTTTTGCTTTACTTTCCTAACAAAATGTAGAGATAGGAAACAAAATGTTCATTCTATTTTTTGAAGAGAACTCTTTTTATCAAGATGGAACAATATTCAAAATCTAAATGCAGCTCTTTAAAAGCTTTGGGAATCTTATTTATTAACTCCTGTTTCATCTTTCATTGAGTTTGCATTTTCTTTAAGAACACTCTACATCTAAAACCTACTCATTTTAAATGTTGAGGTCAAAGCAGTTTCAGGAGCTGAGCTACTTCTACCAGTTACTAGTTTTTGCAGTCGCTTTATTCATTGTAAAAAACAAAATCTTCCCCTCAGTTGTCATATGAAATCCCTTCATGAATATGGGAAGTTGGCAATTCTGCAAGGAGACAAACAAACATTAGCTCTTCACACCTTCCTATCAAATACACAGGCTAAATAAATGCTGTTTCTTTCTTACTGCTTCAGTGCACCATGTTAATATGGTTGGGAGTTTTAGGCATCCTTTGGAAAACAAGTGAGGGATAAAGGTTAAATAAGTTTCACTCATTCTAGAGAGTAGTTAGGGTGATGCCTTTTGTTCTAGAGTACGTTGACAGGTTATGTTTCACTGCTGTGCTTTAGACCAGTGCAATTAACTACTATTCAAATGATAAAACTGAATCTGGTTTTATTTTTCAACAATTTATGTAAATTTGTCCAAATATGCTAAGTTATAGAAGGGAATGCATGGAGTCACTTGGTTCTTAAAAAGTTTCTCCTCAAGGCTCATGCTGGCCAAATTCATGGTGAAAGGAAGAGATCTCATCTGTTGCATTTGTCTCGCAGAGAGCAGACCTAGCCATCTCAGCCATCACTATAACACCAGAACGAGAGAGTGTTGTGGACTTCAGCAAGCGGTACATGGATTATTCCGTGGGGATCTTAATCAAAAAGCCTGAAGAGAAAATCAACATCTTCTCTCTCTTTGCTCCTTTCGACTTTGCGGTGTGGGCTTGCATTGCTGCAGCCATCCCTATAGTTGGTGTCTTGATATTTGTCTTGAACCGGATCCAGGCAGTCAGGGCACAGAACGCTTCCCAGCCAAGCCCTTCTGCTTCCTCCACCCTCCACAGTGCCATCTGGGTCGTATACGGCGCCTTTGTTCAGCAAGGTACTTGCTCTCTTGTAAACACCACTGACGGATGTTCAGAAATTTTCTGCCTTGGGTAAAGCATGTCAGGACATGTTAGTCTTGACCAGAACGGTCTAAAGATGAAAGAGAAGGCTCATATGGGGAGGTAATATGTTTCATCAGCCCAGCTGATGAAAAGTGGGAAGAGGTAGGTATTGGGGGGGGGGGGGGGGGGGTGCTGTGCTTTGGGGAGAGTATGTTCTGCTTTTCTGTCTCTCAGTAAGTCCAGAAAAAACACTCCTAGCAGGCTTTTGCACTTTGGGAAAATTACCATGCAATAAATAAACTACAGAACTGCTTCATTTGGAATTATAATACTTCTCCAACTCTGAAACTAGCACCTTTTCTAGTTGTTTACATTTAATTTTAGAAATGTATATGTTTTTGAACTAATGTGAGACAGTTTATCTCTTAGTTCTTTGAACTGAATAGGAAAATTACTTGTAGTCATGTAACAAGTTTTACACTCAGGAATCTCTAGGCATAGGACTAATCCTCTGGAATTCAGTAGGATTGCTACCATTAACAAAGTTACTTTTGCAAATAATTGTTTGCAAAATCTGCCCATGCAGTTTTTGTCCCATATCTATAATATTAGTACTATTCTTGGAAGGCAGGTTTTGTTGAATGCTAGCATATGGGTATGTTGTTAACTTTTTTCTACACTTTTTTCATCATAATTGCAAACTTATAAAGCTTCAGCTGGAAAATCCTTACTATTGCTTTGAAACTTGGTCCCTCATCTCGTTACGGTGCCATCCCTGATAGGTTTAAGTGCAGTAAGATATAATCAGCACAAACTTATGTTCAAGTGACTAGCATCAGCTATATGGTAAGGTTTGGTCTCCAACAACATTCAAGCATAACTGTGCTTGAACCTTACTAGAAAGAAATCTTCACGTTGTTTGAAATGTAAAGAGTTACAAGTAATGACAGTAATGCTTCAGTCTTTGCAGATTTAAATACAGCACAGATAGCACACAAACCATGAGACAGTTCTGTGGGTTTTTTGCAAATCCAAAACGGTAATTGAAAACAGAATATTACTACATTCTGAACACTGTAATGATTTAATTCCTGCATATTATTCACACTTCACCATTAAATTGTCTTTATTTAGAATATTTTTCATTTTGATCCTGAATTATTCCTAAGGCAAATATATTGAAAGATTATTTTCTGGCACAGTATCCAAGGCAAGACCCTGAGTGGAGAAAATGTTTGTAAATCATCGGTCTTAACAGAAGCAGTGCTTTTCTCACAGTGAAAGGAGAGTCTGAAGGGGAAGCAGAAATGCAGAGGGGTAGCTCCAGCAAAATTCAATGTAACAGGGCACACGGAGGGTGATTGTAAATGGAAGCTGCTGAGAGACCCTCATTTTCTCTGTTTATTTGTAGGGGGTGAATCTACTGTCAATTCTGTGGCTATGCGCATTGTAATGGGAAGCTGGTGGCTCTTCACCCTTATCGTGTGCTCTTCCTACACAGCAAACTTAGCAGCATTTCTCACAGTATCAAGGATGGATAATCCCATAAGGTAAGAGCCTCTTCTTAACACAAAGCTGGAAACCTGGATTTCACAGAAAGGTATTATCCATTTGAGCACTCATTCTTGCAAAAAAGAGATAACTGTCTAATAAAATACTCTGCTTATTTGCAGCGGCTGTTTTTCTTTTATCCCCCACTCTTTACCTGCACTCCAACAACTCCCAAGCAGTTTTGACAGGTGCATGGAGGGGACAATGGCACTTTAATTGTGTATTTTTCCAGAGGAGAGGTCTTTCATGTTATATATATTTTCCTTAAGCTCTCACTGCTTCAGCTGTCTTTATTTCTTTGTTGAACATCAGAGGGAACTGTCACCTCTAGGGAACTATATAACATTTCACTTCTCACCTTCAATGTGTAACTTTATGTTCTCAATATTTTGATATACACTGTTGTTTACACTGTTATTTGCAGGTAGGGTAATATAGGCGGTCTTTTAAAATATAAATGGCCAAAATATAAATGGCCAGATTCAGTGACATTATTTGCAGAAAAAGCTTCTTCTCAAGGAGGAAAAGATAACTGAACCTGACTCCTGGATAATAGATGTAATATAGCAGTTGTTTTATTAAATTTATATATAATTCTCTACAGTTGTGTTGGCAATATTGTGATGATAAATTACAGCTTCTGTAACAAACCCAATTTATCTTGCACCTTTGACTTCTTTCCCCTGCCATTTGCCTACTAATCCATACCCAATGAGAATATTTTCAATAAACCAGGCCTCTGAGCAGCTTGAGAGCTGCTGGTTGTTTGGTAGCAATTTGTGTGTGTGTGTGTAATTTGTTTTTCTTCAGCAAATTTAAAGGCTAAAGAATGTTTTCATTTTTTCTCTCAAGACATGGACAAAATTTCCACCTTCACACTGGCATGGAGTACTGGGAAGGCTGTTGGTCTTCCGCAGTCAGTGCTGACAGAATTAGAGCCTGATATCTCATGTTTGATCTAATGGTGATGGAGAGGAGAGGTGGTCAGATGACAGGCAGTGTAACACAGACTCTCCTCCTAGAAAATGCTTAGCCAAGGATTTTAGGTGCTAGAAAGTGGCACAATTACTCTGCTGGTCTCATTTGGGGTTGTACTGGGAAAACTGGGACTGTACTGTTTGTGCTCGGCACCTGAAACAGAGGCATTGGCACTTAGGTGAGGCTGGCACTTAAAAAACTGCTTTTGCCTTCTCTGTTGTATCTGCACAGAAGGACATAAATAAGTGCATTTCTCATGAACATAAATTTAACAGAATTTCCAGTTTTTAACTTGTGTACTTGGAGGTAACATAATGTTTTGTATGGATATAGTGTTATAATAACAATAAAACCAGCCCCAAACCATAACAAGCTTTGTTTTCAAATTAATTTTCTGTTAGTTTGGCCAATATAAGTGGGTTTTAACAGTAACATAAATAAGAACTGCAAGTAATTTCTGGAAATAACATGAGAAACTAAATAGAATAAAACTACTACAGAGTGTCTGTGAGGCCTGGCTGTAATGGGAATAAGGTTAAGCTCAATGAATAAATTGCTCTTGAAACCCAAGACACAAATAGCTATCTGGAAAGCTTGAACAATGGTCTTCTGAAAACTTTGTGAAAGTTTTAGTTCCTTCATGGCAGAAGAAATTACCTGTTTGGTCTACTGAGCACTTCCCAAAACTCAGCAAAGTTCAGAGGAGGACAGAAGTTGGGGTGAAATGCAGTGAGGAATCTGCAAAAAAAAAGACACAGATTTAAGAGCAGAACTATGAATTATTAGATGAGGCCTTTGAGGCTGAGCTATTACAACATTTACAAGGGGTTTTGATTCCCCTTCTTATTAAAATGAAAGGACATTGCTAAGAACCTTGAGGAGGAGAGAAGTTATTTGGGTAAAGGAACTGCTTGGTGTTGTTTTGGGACTTTAGAGCCCAGACATCCTTCTACTGTTAGAGATGGCAGCTGAAGAATTATAATTAAATGCCTTTCTATACCTAACAGTAGCTGCCACTTTGCAGGTTCCCGATATCACATCCCCTTGTACAAGGTGAGGATACAGAAGGAAGAAAGCACTCTACTGTGATTTGCAAACACCAGCAGAGCAATTCAAGTGCCAAAACATAAAAGTCTAAAGTAATTTAAGTTGCCATAAGGTTCACTGCCTGTGCTCCAGCTACTTGGCTACAAGGGCAAGGGTCTCCATGATGTGTTGTCAGCCACAATGTGGATTATTCATATTGCCTGGGGTGTCTAAAGTAGTCCCACATGCTTTGGCTTAGGCACCTGAATCATTCCTGAGGTAATCTGAAATGGTAGCTGTCAAAAAGCTCTTTGATTTGATTACTGGTTGCAATAACTGAGATAGTTAAGGGACTTGCTTGTCTTGGCTTGCTTATGGCTATTTTACAAAGTTTGCAGAATCTCGCCAAGATCCTACTACTCTGAGAGAGAGAGAGAGATTTGGACTAATCCTTCTCATCAAAAACTGCTAGTGCCTTAGGAGAGAGGAGATGGGGTAAAGAAATAGGTTCTCTGGAAACTCTGTTGAGCCTTCATCTATTTCTAAGCTATGATGAAGATATTTTCATGTCCCCACTCTTTAGGAGAAACATCTTATAAAATGTTGTGTCAGATTTAGAACAAATATTTTTCCTGAGAAAGTAAATTACTACCTTACATGAATGCATCGTGGCCTGGTGCCTTGGCTCCCAGTACTACTTAGCTTCAGCATCGTGTGATGTGAAATGGCTATTTTTGCCTTTCTAAATCTGCCACTCAGCTTGCCCGCATTATATCTTTCATGGACGCAGAAAAGAATACTTATGTGAAATCCATTTTTCCCACCCAAAGAGGCACAATGAGTTATAGCTGAAAATTTGTTCACCAGCTGAGAACTACCAATTCCATCTGTGTATACTTCCATTGTTAAGAAACCAACCCCCCATCTTCTCAGTAAATATGTGCTGTGATCTCACTCTCCATAGAGAAACCCTTTGGTGTTCAGTGCTGCTGCTAAATTGCCAGCAGGAGAGAAAATAGTATTATGGTGCTGCAGTAGCTGCCACATAGTTAAGATTTTCATTACAAGACCGATTTTCTTCCCAAGCCCCCTCCAAAATGCCTAATAAAAGTTGTTTCAGCATCAAAATTGACATACGTGGTCTATGACTAGCAGAATAGGAGTATGTTTGATTGAAAAACTAGGTGTCAGTCAACCCAGTGATCACTACTTCCACAATTTCACTGCAAAACAAGTGTGTCATAGAAATCATAAATGATATTTATTGAGGGAGCTTGGTGAGACATTCACTGAAGCACAGTTGAACTGTTGGAAGTCAGATTTTTAGAATTAGCATGTCAGATGAAAGCCTGTTGATGAAGGAATATATTTTTTTAAAATCTGGTATTGGCAAATCTCACAAGGCTTTTCCACCCTGCCATGAGTTTCAGGGACTGCCTGTCACTCACAGAAAGGTGAAATACTCAGAGTAGGAGGCACAGCAGAAAGCAGCTTTGATATGCTGCCTGTATTTCTGTATTTCCTGAGAGAGACTTTCTAAATCCCAAACAGGTTCCCAACTGCTTTGCTGTCCAGGTGCCCACATTCCATGTAAGAAATGTGCCTGTCTTGGACAGAACAAAAATCCTTCTCCTTGGATTTTCCCAACTCTTCAATGGTTTCGTCTCAAGCGTGATAACGAGGAGAGGCACTGGCTTCCTGATCTGGCACAGCTGCACATGCTGCCTTGCTCCTGCCGTGTCCTGTGTGCTCGTCACTCGTCCTGGTGTGACAGGGCGGTGGGAAGGGTCAGAACACGAAGTTTGAGACCCACCTCAAAACCTTGGCTCTTCAGGAGATCAAGGATAGCAGAAAATAGTGTGAACCTTCCTTGACTGTCCTCCATTTACAGTTGCTAGCAGTTGCTACTTCTGCACTGTTTTGTTCTTTAATACTGCTTCTCTGAGCCTTCTGTCCAAATTCTTGTGCTCTTCTCCTCTTCTCTCTGCCCCAACCTCACAACCAGGGAACAAAGGCAACGCTCTGGTTACCTCAGGATTTCTGCATTTGTGGAGATTCACAGGCAGGGCAGTGAATCACCAAGCAGATTTCCCAACCGCACATGGGCAGAGGAGCGAGATGTTACCCTGGTTCCAAAGGAGAAGGCATTTTTTGTGAATGTCCTGGTGGCAACCACTTTGGAGCTCAGGCTGGGAAGCCATGATCCATGTTCTAACTTTGTAAATGAGCAATTCTTAATTTTTGTTTTAAAATAGAAATCTAGGTAATGTTTAGATCCTGTGTTAATCCTTGACAAACGTGTTTAAACACAAATGATTTGTACTTATTATTCTAATATTTGCCTTCAGAACTGTATGCTGAGAAGTCTTCTAATGGGTCAGTCTGCCAAGTAACAGCTGAATTATTACATGCAAGTTTGTTCTTTCTTTTGTCTTATTACATTTTCAAACAGCCCTTGGATCTGCTGTCTGACCTTCCATTTGTAATTATGAGTTTAATTAGCAGTGACTTAACTTAACTTCCAGCTTCATTTCTTGTTAACAAGCAGACTACATGCAGTTCAGTAGCTGCACAGATATTCTGAAACTCAGGTTTAGGAGAGCTTGTCTGACAAGAGGTTCAGAATCATGCAGGAAAAATAGGACATAAAAAAGTAGGCTATTCACAAATTCAAAAGCATTTAAATTTAAGATTTTATTAAATTGATCCTTAACATTTGCACATGCTATGGATGTTTTGGAAGGCATCTGTATATATGCATTCATGAACTGCATACAAATGCATGTTATATCTGCTTTTAAGTTCACAGCTGTTGTTTCATGATTTGGGATTTCCTTAATTGTATTCTAATCCCCAAATTTCATGTGTTTTGGTGACAGCTGAAGATTTACTGCAGCTTAGTTGAGGTGATAGTCTAGCCCTTGGAAGACTTGATTGCAAATTCTTTTTCTACCACAAGCTTTGTTTGATCTTGGCAAGCTTAGCCTCCTCTCTGTCTCAGTTCTCTTTCTGTATAACACAGTAACAATTTTTTCATATCTTATATGGCACATTATCAGTTTAGCTGCTTTAAAGATGATGGCCAGAAATGACCATATTATAATAGCTCTGCGGGTATCAAAAAAGATAGATTTTCTGGGTTGCATACAAAACTGAAACAATCTCAAAATATTTTAAAAGAAAATGAGGAAAGTATTTTGAAGATGCCAGCTAGAGGGAAATGAACAAAGGTTTCATCTGCTGTAGTTAAGTGGATTTGATAAGGTTTGTAGCAAGAACCTCACAGGAATCCCTCTGTATTTGCAGTGAGTTTGCCTTGAAATTCCTTGTGTTGGAAAACAGCCTTTCTCTTGTTAATATCATGCATGGCTTTCTAAATATTTCATTAGATTTTCTTTTGTTATGTACTTTTAATTTTTACTGTTTTGCAGTGTCTGTGCAGCACCTCAGGCACGTTGGCAGGAGGCATGTATGAATGAGCATGATAAAAAATAATTATCGTGATTATTATTTAAGGCCTGTGAGCAAAAGCTTCAATCATTAAATAACTAGATTAAGTTCATCCATAAAAATGAAGGCTAAAAAAGAGTGTAAGAAAGATGCAAGTGAATGAGCAAGGACAAAAACTCAAACCTTTTTTTCTTTCCAGAACATTCCCTGTTTAGACCACATGGAAGAAATTTCATGGGAAATGCTCTGCAGCTTGTGCAGCAGGGCAGCAGTGCTCAAGGGCAGAGCTCGCCAGCCATTTCCCTTCAGGCACCATTCAGGACAGGACACTGTTGTTACCAGTGCTGGAACCCCCATTGTCTGTCTTTTTATTTCATTTTCATTGGTGGTGTTGCCCAGTGGGTGCTTCTGGGAAACCCAGGGCTTCACAAAGTCTGGAGCCTTCTAAAAAGCTTTCTGAATGTTGGCATATGCTGTTCAACCACGGTTTAAAATGGATCCTAATTACTCCTGTAATTGAACAAACAGGCAAGCATATAAGTGCAAATATTTCCCAAGGACATTTTTCTGGGAAAAATGAGAATGCACAGCTGAAATTAAGCTTGCATTCCATCTCTCCAGTTGCCATTATAAAAATGTGGCATATATTGGAGATCAATGGCAAACCAAGAGATTTGTCATTCCACACCCTCTTCATCCCTACTTTTACAACACCTATATTATAGCATCTCTTCGTTTGTTGTTGTTACTGGGAAGTTCTGTGACTTAAGTGAGTTGAGGCATTAACATGCAGATGCACGCACAGTTTAGAGAAGAAAATGATTTGGATATGACGTTAGCAAAATCTACCATCTGTGCAGGTAATAAAATGATTTTTTATTATTTTTTACTTTTGCTTTAGAAGGGTGAAAATCTAGCAAGAGCAGCAACCCTTGTGACAGCCAATGAGAATGTACAAAGATTGGTTCAAATCTGAGATTTTATATGCTGTCTCCTTCTCAGCTCAGATTGAGTTGCTTTTTAATTCAGATTTTCTCATATTAATATAGGTTACTCACTGGCTGTCCGTAAAGTAGAGTAGCTGTATGCTTTCTGCATACATTAAATCTCATTGGCCCCTGACTTCAACCTTCTTTGTTGTAGTATGTGGTTTCTTTTTATTACAAGGATAGAACCTATGGCTTATTTTGTTGGTGTTTATTTTCTATTTGACCTCTAAGGGATAAACAATACAAAATGCAGTAATAGAAGATTTTTGCCCAATAGGATATTTATATTTCTATTGTTTTTCTCTAAAGAAGCTGATTTAACATCTTATATGAACTGATAATAAAATCTAATATAACAGGATATTAAAAAGGCAAAATAATTATCACTACAGCAATTCAAACAGAGATGCCCTTAAAGCTTCAGACATTTCCCAACTATAAAGACTACCTCAACCCATTATTTTTTAAGGACAAAAGCAGGAGTAAGAAGAAAAACTTCATGGTGAATTCTGATTTGGAAATGGATTCTGGGTAAGAAACAACCATTAAGCAGGCTGGCCAGTGTGCCTGATATTTGAGTTTCACTCCTGCAAAAGCATTAAATTTTTTTCCACTATATCAAGTAGATACTTCTTTGACCTACAGTGCAAAATTACCTAACTGCCTTTTGCATGTTATTATACTACTCCATGTGTTTGCCTGCTGGCTACGTTTGCTATTCCTTTGGCCAGAAAGATACTGTTACATGCCCCTATAGTATGTATTTTTCCTAGAAGAGTATTTAAACAAAAACCCTCAAAGTGGGAAGCCAGGTAGAACCTGAAAATATATAAATACTTCTTGGCACTTGCTAGTGAAACAGCTGCCTGGAAAATAAAACAAAACAAAAAAAAACCCCTGTAAAATTACTTGTATTTTATATCATTTATCTGTGCTGGTCAGAGTCATTAGTGTAACAGTGGGCCCTATTATGAAAGTCATGCAGGTTTTTCTGTTATGGAGTAATACAGTGCATATTTCTGCATAGGTTTTCAAAGCATCCAGGGTCAGCACGTCTCTCTTTAAGCATCCCTGCAGCCACAACAAGCAAGTAAATTGCATTTGCAAAACTACCAATAATTAGTAAGCATTTTATCACAGGAAGCTAATTCCTGTGAAACAACGAGGTGAAGTTGAAAGTAGGTGTACCTACTTAGAAGAAATGAAAATTGCACTTTCTTACTTGCTGTCAGCTCAGGACGTATATGAGCTTCCAACTCTGCTAATCTGTTCCATATTTTGGGACTTGCTTCATTTGCTCATGTAAAAAAGTCTTCTCACCTTGGACAATTCTTCACCAATATCTCCATGTGAGCAGTGGTTCTGTCATTCTCCTACAATGGTTGTTCAGCACCAGAATTTCTCACCCACCTGGCAGCAGAAGTAATTTTCCCACCTTCTGTTCATTACCATATATTCACTGTCAGCAGGCTGACTGCGAGTATAAGGAACATAAACTGAATTGTTTATTTTTTTAGATTATTTTGGATGGAGGGGGGAGAGGGGAAACAAAGGAAGTTTCAAGCAGGGGCAGATGAAGAATGCTTGCCAAGCCATTCTCCTAGAGTAGCGGTTGATCAGTTAACACTGACCAGTGTCACCATGCTGTGGCCAATCCTGTGCTCCATTTAGATGATCCGTCCTTCACATTGCAAGGTTTGAATTAATAGCTTGCAATAAAAATTAAGTCATGATCATACCTCCTATAGCCTAAAAGTTCCGTTCATACAACCAATTCAAAAGCTGATCTCTTGGAGGAAAGCTCAAAAGCCATTCTTTCAGAGACTAAAGACTGAGCATGCCTATGCTGTAGGCTCTGAGGTTAAGAATTTCAGTTTTGGTGAGCTCAGTGCACAGTCATCTGTTTCATGTTGTGCTGATGAAATCAGCCATAAATGAAGAAATCAAACTTTGTATGGGATAGCTGGGGTACAGGCATGTGTCTTTTTGCCAGCTCTGCTGTGGACACAGGAACTTCAGTTAAGGGATGACACAAACTGCTTTGTGCTGTAACATCTTAAATTACGTGAGCTAGATTCATTGGTGTTGTGAGGAAGATTTATTTTTGATTCTCTGATTTTTTTTTCTCTCATGAATTTGTACAATTCCCATGTATTTGTAGTAGGCATGCATATTTAGTCAAATGGTTGCACTACTCTCTCATAATAGCTCAGAAAAAAAAAAAAGCTTTTGATTTTCTACGTCCTGAAAGAGCCCTTGCTGAGGTTGTAACAGCTTCTTACAATTTCTTCGTATTGTTCCTCATGTTAAGACAGTTTGCGTCTATGTCTTTGATACAGTCTCTTTCAGGAGTTCCCAGTCTTTCTGTAGTCCTATATCCTGTAAATCAACTTCCCAAGAGACTTTACTCCAGTTCCTGAAGTCTGTTGAGGTCCAGTCTCTTGAAATCCATTATTTTTATGTTGTTATTCTTGCCTTCCCCGCTGCGCCCTCCCTTCAGGATAGTGAGCTCCGCCATCTTGCAAACACTTTTAATCTGGTTACTTCTCTCTTTGACATTTTCATTCAAATCTAAAATAGCCATTCCCCTTACAAATGTCTCCATGATAGAAGATCATTCTTTCTGACACCTTAAACTCTCAACACCTTGAATGATACACAGGATGGTATTTCAGCTTCTGAAATAAAAGTTGTTCCAATACGTTCTAAAATGTTTATAGACTGTCTTGCCGTGAGGTGGAAAACTCTAAACTTGCCATTTAAAGAAAAGGCTTTAAAAACTGAATATCCTCATAAGGAGATTTAGAAACTATTCCTGATTATGTCAGAAAAAGAAAAAAAAAAAACAGCAAATCACACTTTCAATAGATGCAAGTTATGGGTGTTCAGTGGGGAAAGGAGCTGGGAGTTCTTAGTTTCCCTGGAAACTAAGATGCTACTGTTTATTACTGTGAGTGCTTTTCTATTAGTTCTTAGTTCCTGTGTTGCAAAAGATTTTCTAGAGGGAAAGAAAACTTTCCTGGAAATAGTACTGCATTGGTAAGGGAAGGATTGTATACGTTCTATTTCCCGGGCTCATCTTCCTTACTAAGTAATGTCTCTTCTGCATATGTGCCTCCATATAATATATAATACAGGACTGTTTGCAGACTCATCTGGAGATGAGGGAGAGAATGGTGTTGCCTTAGAAAAGCTATTTTGATACAGCTGCCAAAGTTCCATTAACAGAAATGTAATCACATGCGCTAAAGTTGTTTGCCTTCTAAACCATTAAAACCAGCCTAGGAGAATAAGCTACAGATTTAATTTAATTGATTTATGAATAGTCATATCTATCTAAAAAAGAATAGAAAACCATCAGTCAGAATGGGGTGGATGTTAACTACGATGTTTCTTTCATATGGCAGTAATGCAATTTCCAAGCTCATATTTCAAGGTATGTAATTAGGCTACCCAATAAACTAATTAATCTCAATATAAGGAACAGCTAGTTGGTTTTGATGCGGTGCTGTCAGTGTTTCTAATGTGAGGTTTGGTATTCAGGCAAGTATTGTGTTCAGGCTGAGGAGAGAAAGGCAAAAGGGTAAGGTCTCTTTTTCTGTTTACCTCGTACATCAGGATGAGGTGGGAAGTAAACTGTATACCAAGTGCTTGCAATCTGTGTCCTCTGAGAAACAGGCAAGTGGGCTTCCAAACTTTAAAATATGCATATGCAATGCATGCACTTTAGACATCAATAATAACTGATGAATGCTATATGTACTTTCAGTATTAATGAAGAGCCCTATGTTTTGATTTCCCAGGAGTACCCAGCACATGTTCTAGCAATCAAGATGCCTCTTCAGAGCCCTTCTGTTCTCTTCTTTCTGTCAACATCGATAGCTCCTGCTTTACTCCCTGTGGTAAGGGAAGGGTGTGAAGCTGTTTTCCAGCATCACTTTGTATCTCTGACAGTTCTGAGCCATATGAACTCATCCAGCCCCTCCACTCTGGCTGTGACACTGCTGACATTGGTGCAGGCAGCAGCCCAGAGCTTTCCACGCCGAGATCCTCGTTCTCGCAGCATGTGACAGCTCCTGATAAATCAAAACTTAATAAAGAGTTAAGTAGGACCTTATCCCACACTGGGATTTCATAGACTTTAATGGAACTACTCACAGTATAATGATATCCTAACAGTCATTGTATAAAGTACTGCTCGCCCTGAGTAAGGACTTTATAAGCCAGCACCAAGATGCCAAGCTTATCCATTCCCCACTCCATTTAATTAAAAACCTACTCTTTGTCATCTGAGTGCAAAACAGAACAGCAGTGGTATCAGTACTTATAATATCAGTTGAGAAGGAAGAAAGCAATTTCTTCCCTCTCGATCTTAATCATTAATCTTCATTACGATTTTTAGCTTCTGAATGTGAGTGGTAGAAGACACCAGCACAGCAAACAATTTAAAGTGCATCTGCATAAATAATAGAGGTGGTTTGTTATTTTCATTATAGGTAAAAGCATGTGTCAGTTGCCAGATGTGTTTGATTCATACAATACGATTTTCTTGCCAACTCTATGATATGTTTGATTTAGGTGAATTGACTAAAACCTGCTGCTGGGACTGAGTTGCTGTTAAACACCAGCTGCAGTTTTTATTTTAATTAATAATTTAAAGAGTAGAATACCTTGCTTTAATTAATAGGTTAACCCTTCAAGCTACTCAGAGAAACATCACATTGGCAAAGTGGTTTAAAAATAAAGCAAGAAAATATTCAAAGGTAGTCCAAATGATGTATTTCTTTCCCCCAAACATGCTACAAGCTTTTAAGGTGTTTTCATCTTTTCTTCTTTGCATTTTAATTTCCTCCTCACTGTTGAATGGAATATGGAGTGTGGGTAAAGGAACCAAGCTAACCCAGATTTTTTAGCAGGACTGATTATTCTGGATTTGCAAGATGAACAGCAACTGCTCATAGCTGCTATGAATCCCATTCCAGGCTTTTAACTGAATCTGCGAACATCTTACATACGTGCTGTTGTACCAAAACTTTCCTTGATCCATTCTGAAAATCTGCCCAGTCATGAAGTAGTTTAAATGTGGATCTGCGCATACAAATTAAACCTCCAGCTTTTGAAAACTTGGGCCTGCACCTTAAAAGAAAACTCTAATGTGATTACTCTGAATGTCTCTCTGTCTGTCTACTACTTTCCATTGTTAAATCGCAAACATAGTGGCCAAACTGGTTAATATCTCAAGGGTATTAATTTGTTAGAAATATGGAAAAAAGGGGTGGTGAAGAGGTGTCTTATAAACGCTCCTTGTAAATGTAAAGGAAAGACTGCCTTCTGACTTCACTCCCTCAATTCGGCATCAGATAAACTCATACGCGATCGTAAATGCCCACAGCCATCAAAGAAACTTCATCCAGAGATCACAAACTATGGAGGGCCAGTGGATCCAGCTTTGAGATGCAAATCCTTGGGAACTAGCTTCCATTGCTACCACTATTAATGGAGTTATTTGTTATGCTATTGTTTGTTTTTGAAAACATTTTCAAGCAAAGTAATCATAACTTCTACTGTAAGGACCATCATGTTTTCTTTACCATATGATAACAATGCAGAAGATATAGGACATCCAGAAAGAAAACATTTATTACAAATAAGCAACCAAAGAAACCCCTAGTTAATGGAAAAATCAGCAATCTAAGTGACTTATGCTCTTATTGCCCGGAGGAGGTCTCGAGAAAAGGAGAGTTGGAAGTATAGTTAGAAACATTGGACTGGCAATCAGGAGATATTTAGCTTATTTCTAGCTGTTTAACAGATTTCTTTATGTGCAGTGCTGGAGCACAGCCAGCGTCTGCTCTAGGCAAAATGAACTTCTACAATCCAGCGACAAGTCAAGTCACACTCATGCAGATCACTGCAGATGACTGGAGTTGCTGAGGTGGTCCTGAGGGCATCGTTTAGAAATAGCAATGGATAGGAATAACCAGAGGTCTAATTTTGTTTACAGAAGAACCTGTTTTACTGATGATGATGAGAATCCAGTTTGATTTTTGGGTCCAAATTTGAGTCTCGCAGCCAGAAAAACTATTAAGTCTTTTTTTGAAAATGGGCATGTTTCCTAAATAAACCACTGGAAGATACTAAGAAGTTCTGTGAGTAACAGGACACAGCCTACTTTTATGGATTTTTGTCCTACATTCCCCACATTTTGACTTTAGCAAAAATGCTGCAGATTATTCTGAAATCAGTAAAGCAAAAGTCAGATTTCAAGTGATGGTAGTAGAGCGTATTTCTGCTGCATCTCAGACTCTTAGAAAGTACACAAAGCCTACAAATGTTTTGCCAACACAATGTGTGTAGCTAGTAATTAATTACTATTAAAATCATAAACATGACAGTGTATCATTTATTAATAGCTCGACTGCCTTCACATTTCAGTGGGTATATGTACCGTTGGTTCCCTTCTTTTAAAAATTAATCATGCAGTAGCTGTGCAGGAACAGAGTCCCAGTAAAAAATACTCAATCTGCAGTGAAATTTTTGCTGTTGGGAGTTTAGAAGACAGTTTAGTTTAGCTTTCTTGTCTTTGCCTTTGCATATAGGAACTGAGGCTAGTGGAAGTTGTTTCAAAGAAATGAAATCATTGTAGAGGCTGTACAAGTTTTCTGTTTCTAGTGCTTTGTGTACATATTATTTGGCTATTTTGTTTTGCCTTTTTCTTGCTGTTTATACTTTTGTCTCCTATCCTGGAAACCCTTGAGCATGCGCTTTTGTGTGCATGAATAGTTTCACTGACCTCAGCACCACTAGTCTACCTGTTAGATATGCTAGGTAAGCTAAAGAAGAAATTTCTTTGGGGCAGCAGGAGAGAGAGGGTCCTGATCCTATGCTGGAAGGGTGACAGAACTGTTGCCATCACACGTGGCACAGGGGACATGTAGCAAACCTCCTCCTCCTGTGGCAGAAATAAAGCTGGCTTTAGCTTCCTTCCCCCATTCTGTAAATGAATATTGCATTTTGCTTTTGGTTGCACCTAATATAGGGCAGTGAGTCCCAGCCCAGACAAGGGCTCATAGATGCCACCACACTGCAGCAATGACCATTATCATCATGAAAACAGCTGCTGCAGTGCCATTACCTGCTGGAGAGTTCAATCACTGTTTGATTTAACTATAGGAAAAATATGTCGTTGACATGGCAACATGTTCTGTGACACATGTCAATTGATTGGCTCTTCCACTGGAGGAAAGTCCCTGCCTCTTTAAAATCATGTGTAGCAGCCGTTCCTGCACCACTGATGATGACAAGTGCATACATAGCTGTAACTGTCTGCGTGGTTTGTCTCCTGTGATTTGGAAATGTTTAGTCCTGGTGTGAAAGGCTGCAACTCCATTGATTCAGTGTAGTTTAATCTGTCAGTGCTTATGGCTTTCCTTGTCGAAACTCCCATGAGGTTTTTTCTGTCAAGGCTTTTGTTTAGAGTAAAGTGGATGGTATTTTTCATGGACAGCTGATGAAATGAGTTTTATATGGACTATAGAATGATATATTTGCTGGTGAAGGACTTGATCCTGCAAAGTATATGCTAAGCATACAAGTACTGCTGTTGATTTCTAGAGGACTACCTCTATCGGTAAAGTTAAGATTTTGCTGAGCGTATTTGCTGGAGAAAGCTGTTGTTCTGCACATTGGCGCACTGAGACAGAATTAAGAGCATTTAAAGTGATTTGATTTGCAGTGAAATGGAATAATGCAGAATTTGATCATGTCACTATAGAGAACTTGGCAATTGAATGATTTAAGAGCTCAGCTTGATTATTCATAATTTCAGAGAAAGTCAAAGAGAGGCACAAATTAAAACCATGGACCTAATTCTTCTGAAGTCTAGACGTGGAGATAAACTTGCTTTCATTTTAATATTCTCTGTACTAAGGCTGCTGCCATTCTAACAATACTTTGAACAGTTTTATTGGCCTCACTAAGAATAATTTTTCAAGTGGCCCGTCTTTTAGTTTATGTATCTTACATGCCATTCAACACACACTAGTAACATTCCTATATGGACTTGGAACAAATGTTGGAAATTTATAGAAATATGTCATAATACTTTTTTTTTTTTTGGATGAGTATTTACTTTTTAGGCTCACAGGTGCTAAATATAGGTCAATTCTCATGTTATCTCATTATTCAGCTAATATATCCCTCTTTCAAGTATAATTGAAGGCTTATTAAGTATTGGTTGCACTAACATTTAGGGACACTAACTGCTATTCTTTCTTCCATTTTTCAGTGGGCTCCTGCTTTTGTAACTTGGATTCAGGAAGACAGTGAAACTTTTCACATAAGTCTCCCAGTCAATGAGACTGTCATCCCCTAGTGGCAATTTATATCCATAACAGATGGATTTTAATCTTTTTTTTCCCTGATCTTCAACCAGTTAAACTATTCCACTTGGGTAAACTATCTCTAGAGAGTGTCTTTACATGGAAGTTTGAACTCAGTTTCACATGTCTTAAGATATGCTTTACCTACTCATAAATTTTACTTAAAAGTGAAGATCCAAAGTACAAAGATTGTTCATCTGTGAACAAAGGACCGAGGCTTAAATCCTTTGCCTTGCTGCTTTACAAACAGATATGAAAAATAAACAAGACTCAGGTCAGGACTCAGGTTCTGAACAGAAGGATCTTCTGCTCATGTAGAAATTACCACCACACTACCACCCAGAACCTTGATTCAGCTTTGCAGACTATTTTCTCACTGGAGACACGTACAAATGAGAAGCTGATTCTGCAAAGCTTGCTTGGCTTCTAAGTCCCTCTCTCAGTGGATGGACTGTTGTGGTCACCAACAATAAACACCATTTTCTCATTTGTTCTCATTGTCATGGCAAATACATCCATGGAGGGTGGAGTTCTGAGCAGTTTTATGTCTCAAAATGTGAACACTTTTCTGCAGTACACAGTAGGCAGAATTCTCTTTCAACTCATTGCTTTCCACTGGTGATAACTTTATCAAATAAATCTCTTTTCAGATATGATTTTATATTCTAGGTTTCAGCTCATTGGTATTTCTTGGGCTTGTACTGGTGGTATAAGGTTGTCAAATCAATTCAACTATTTTTAATTTTTACTTAGACATTTAGTGGGTTTACTTTTTTCCCAATGTGTAAAGCATGTATTTCCCTCTCGTATATCCTGTTGAGAAAACAGTTATAGTTAGGAACTGTACTTATATTTAATTCTGTAGGCATCATGAATTCCCAGCTTTTGGAAAAGAAGTTTAAAAGAAAATAAAGTAGCTTCAAGGTATTTAAAAAAAAGAAATTTACGACTTGTACCATACGTTTTATGTATGCGTTTCTAAGGCTTCATTTAGGCAGAGCAGCTGAAAAAGTCTCATGATGTCTGGGCTGCTGTATCTTGATGGCAACCATCACCTAAAATATTACACTGCATTGAGCAAAAATCTCAGGGTACCGGATTCCTTAGGTAAAAGAAGAACATAGCTTTCTCTGCCAAATGTGGAAAAAGCAGTAAATTTATTTTACTGCCTGTATATGACTTAGGGATTAATATTAATTAAGAAAATGAATTCATTTTAGTTGCAAGGAATTATTTCTATCTTATTGTTTGACAAAACATATGTAGTGCTGTGAAGGGAGAGGTTACTCTGAAGTGTACTCACAATGTGGGAGGACGAGGGTAGAGTGCTGATCACTATTTCTTTGTCTAACATTAAGCTTTATTATTCCTAATGATATATGTGCAGACAAATGAACAGGTACTAAGCATGAAAAATCTTCATAATTTTTAAATAATACTGTGGATTCAGAAATGCTGAAATACTGTTTTTCCATAAATAGTAGCAGACTGGAAAAATCCCCAGTTTTACAGTGCCAGAACATGGGCAGTTGTGAGGGCTAAGGAGAAACTACCTCTAAATCAAAGAGCTGTCAGGATTTTCCCATTAAGGTTTTTCTAAGGCTGAATTCAAGATAAAATGCTACATTCATTACTGTGATGTAAAAGATCATTACTGGATGACATCATGGTGCCAGCCGATTGGCCTCTTTACAGTAACAGACTTCACACACACAAGTCCAGATGTGCAGCTTGCTATAAACTTTTAAAGAAATGAACAGTAGTAAGGAAGAGGAAAAACTCAATTAGCAAGTATTTTTTGCCTATTTTCCTTGTTCCTTTGTTTAAAAGACCTTCTTTTAATTAAAAAAAAGTTACTATGAAAAAAAGAACACCCCCCCCCTTTTTTTTTGATCACATCTGATGATCCTGATCACTCCAGTTGAGGTAACTGATCAGCAGTTACCTCAAAGCATCTACTGACAAGTTTAGTCTGTCAGACAAGATTCGTTCATATTATTCATCCAGAAAGTCTTGGGTTTATAGCAGTTCCAGAGTAAAATAAACCTATACTGGCAGCATATTTTTAGTCTATATATCTACAGCTACATGAGTCTTTTATGAGTAAGGAAACATCTCCAAAAAATGTAACTTAACCAGTATTGTTATTCTGGGAAATATTTCTAGTGCTCTAATTCTAAATGCTAGTACAGCTATTGCCTGACAGTTTACTCTGCAGCATATGGTTTATGTCAATATGTTTCTAAAAAATAAAACAAGCAGAGAGTCCAGTTTTCAGTTCACTCTACAGGAAGTAATCGCAACTCCACTGGAAATTGTGTATCAATTGTTGCATTTATCTAGCAGGTATAACTACATGCATTAAATATTTTGGCTGGTAATATAGTTTTAAAAGACATCATTTTCATTTAGATTGACCACAGATACATTTACTTAAATCAATTGGTTTATAGCAAAGACACAGTGGATGTATTTATCTACAAATTGAAGTTCGGCTTCTATAACTGCAAGTGAGGAACATTGGCTTTTTCTGCTTTACTAGCTTTATCTTTAATCACACTTACAGAGAGCCCTTAATGCGTTGTGAGATCCAATAATTGAAGTGGTAAGGTTAATGGGGCATCTTGTTATGCTACATGTTTTTATTGCAAATAATTTTATATATTAAATGCATGAAAACTTTGCCATGGGAAAGGGAGACAAGAATTTGAGTGGCTAAAGAAGGTGAGTCCTAATAGCTGGTTGCAAAAATAAAGTTTAAGAACAATGAGAGCAGCTGCCTTTAGAGAATGACAAAATCGTAAGATACAATCAGTATCTGAACTGTAGTGGTGAAATATTTTGTCTAGCAATGGCAGATCTGAGGGAGTTAAAATAACTTTAAAAAACGCACATGTGATTATCTTAATTCATCCTATAAAAGCCAGGACATACTAATTGCTATTCAGTATCTTTTATGTATGTGACTGTACCTGCCATACTCAGATCTTCTGATCACCTCTCTGGCCATAGAGATGCTGAGCATTGCCTCCACTTTCAGTGTAGAAATACAGTACAGAGATGTTTTTATACAGAATAAGAACTGTGGTCTAGACCATTCCCTGTCAGGATAATTTCTGAGATAGGTTTTTGACTAAGTGGCCATTTGGTAAAGGCATAAGGTTATTTTCTCAAGCAGTCACCATGCTCTCACAGGATATTTCCAGTGGTGGTACAGTATGGAGAATTTTCTATGTCAGTGGTTGTTCTTATAATGCATCAAATGGGGCACTGCGAGAAATGCACATGTAATCCTCAGGACACACAACACTCCTCATTACCCCAGCTGAAGAGGCAGTAGTTGCCTTACCACAGCCAGGGAAAGGCTCTGGTTCCCTCCCTGCCACCAGTACTGGTTATCTGTTTATTGCAAAACATGTGATTTAAAGCCTGAATTTGCTTGCTGTGCTCTCCAATGTTCAGAGAATTGAAGAAACTGTGCTGCTTGATAAGCAGCATGTACTGTGCTTTTGTACAGTACTTATTGTCAATAAAATGTAATTTGGCTAAAACAAAAATACTGATTGTCAATAAAGTACAAATCAGCTAAAACAAAAGGCGTATTTCTGACAAAAACTTCCACAGCTGTAGAGGCAGTAGAAGTGATCCAGAAAATACTGACATTATTAAAACGGCAGGTTTAATTATTTTTTCTTAATATCCAAACTCTCGTGTTCAAACTTTCAAACAGAATGGCAGCATGAGCAGTAGGCATTTGTAATGTTTGTAATTTGTTATCAGCTGAAAGCTGTATTAAAGAACATTAACTAAACATGTTTCTGCTACTGCGCTTCTACCAAACATGCACTCCTACACATGCTGAAATCTGTACAGCAAACCTGGTGTGAAAAAGGCTGCCACAGAAACCCTCCTGTGTGTACTGAGTACCTTTCTTCATCGTTTGTACATAGAATAGACAGAAGTGTGTCTTTTAACAGCCAGATCGTTCATCCCCAGGACATAAGCAATTCCATGGGATATGATGAAACTTATTTTAAAAAATAAAGACATAACTAAATGTAGCATGTAATCATTTAGATTGAGACTGGAGGAAAAATGGTCCTGTTCAATGAAATGTACAGGACACTTTTAGGAGACCAGAATATAACTTTTGGGATTGTTAAACAAAGAGAGAAATAAAACTGACATGAATTCTCTCATTTTTCATTAGAATTTTGAATTTCCAGCAACCTCCAGGATGTTCATTTTGTACTTTACCAAAGTGCCATATGCAAAGCTAAAGAAATAGCAGGAGGTTTGGGGTTTGATGTAACTCCCAGAGTTAGCCCAAATCCGCAAGTGTGCAATGTATATAGAGAAAAACTGTTCACACAGTCTTACTTAAAGCTGCTTAACAGCTTAAAATGATAAAAAGTCCTTAACACAATTTAAGAACTTAAACCACTTAAATGGTTTGAAGCAGCTTGTGAGTTTGAGGAGTTTTGTTGGGGGTGGGAGAGGCATCTCTGCTGGGCTGCTGCCCTGGGGACAGAGTCAGCAGGCTCCCACACGGTATGTCCCGGCAAAGGGGCCCTTTTGGAGGTGATGTGATGGAGAAGATGGAAGAGTTTTCTACATATTTTTGTATAGTATTGTGTATATGCCCAGATTGCTTTGCTTTAAATAGTGTTGCAGGGAATCTTACAGGGATATGAGGTGTAAGCAGTGGCATCCCCAAAGTCATAGAATAGAATCATAGAATCATTTAGGTTGGAAAAGAGCTTTAAGATCATCAAGTCCGACTGTTAACCTAGCACTGCCAAGCCCACCACTAAACCGTGTCCCTAAGCACCACATCTACACATCTTTTAAATACCTCCAGGGATGGTGACTCAGCCCCTTTCCTGGGAAGCCTGTTCCAATGCTTGACAACCCTCTTGGTGAAGAAATTCTTCCTAACATTCAATCTAAACCTCCCCTGGTGCAATCAAGAGACACTGATCTGTTTCCTGCATCTGCTTAGACTCAGATGTATTTACTCTGGTCTTTAAATAACCTATTGCTACTCTTTAGGAGCTTTTTCTCAGTCCTGTAGAAGTGTCTATTTTGTCTATGACAAGTCTTCAGCTGTGGAAAACAGCTTCAGCTGATGGGCCAAGGGAAGGCTCCTCAGGAGCATTGTGAAGAAAACTTCTGCAAGAGCTGCAAGGCAAAATGTTTTGCTTTTGTGGCTTCAGGAGTTGGAGGCAGGTGGGAGGTGGCATGAGTGGGCCTTTCAGATGTTTTGAGGAGGATTTTTTTCTCTGAAAGATTGTTTTTGGGAAAAAGAAATGGGGGCGGGGAGGCAAGGAGGGTTGCTTTAGTTTGATCTCAAACAGCGTTAGTCAGTTGGTCATATCAGAAGCACATTGTTGTTATTATGTGAAGTTGTACATTTATAAAACATAAAATAAACCTTTATTTATGAGATTCGGTTTGGTCCCTACTACTGCATGTGGTGGTCAATGGCTGAATATGTGTTTGCATGTGTGTATGCTCAGATGAAAAAAATGGTGGCACTGCACAGAAGCGATACTTGAGAACAAAGGAAGGAGGCACAGGAATGAACATCTGAAGGTGGAAAACAGCTAGGATGCTTCTTCTGATGGCAGTGATGCCACCTTAAATATTTTGAAACTTGGCCTGGCTTTCATTGATGTAGGCAGTGATTTACACCTTTCTGTGCAGAAAAAGCTGTAAACCAGGAGTGAATTATATTCTGTACGATTTGAAAATAAATGGTGCATTCACAGCCACTCATGTTGAGGCCCATTTACACTTCCAGAGTGGTATGATGAGCAAATGAAAGTTAGGCCTGTGTGTGAATGAAAAATGCCTGTTTTACCACAGGCTGTGAAAAGAGAGCAAGAGAGAGACTTAGTGGAAATTGGAAGCGAGACTTTTGTTTGTTTAAAACAATAGTATTGATTTGGACTCAGATGGAGTATTGGTGTAACTGCAAACTAATTCCACTGAATTCTGCAAGGTATTTCTGGTGATGCTGATGGGCTGGAAGTTTATATTTATAATCTCAGTTTTTCCTCTACTGTAGTAAGTCTTTATTGCACTACATTCTTCTGCAAACTTGGCATTGTGACATTTAGCATGAATGTTATCTGTGCAAAAAAAAAAAAAAATCTTTACTGGGGTGAAAAAGAGCTCCAGTATAGCTAAATTCATATGATCTCAATACTATTAAATTGCTCCTTGGTTTTCTTTTATGATGGGGAAAGAGATATGCAAATGTTACTTGGTGAGGGCAAGTGCTTTCTGACTAATGATAGACATGGAAAGAAACCATTTAATGAATGAAATCTTGGTAATGTACTACGTAATACTAATATCTCAATATTGCTTGAATTTCAGAACATTTCAAGATCTGTCCAAACAAATGGATATATCTTACGGTACAGTCAGAGATTCAGCAGTGTATGAATACTTTAAAGCAAAAGGGACCAACCCTTTGGAGCAGGATAACACATTTGCTGAACTGTGGAGGACTATCAGTAAGAATAATGGGGCGGATAATTGTGTATCGAACCCTTCTGAAGGAATCAGGAAGGTAAGACTGGATCACAGGGGGTTTAATTTAATTTTTGTGCTGTATCAATGTTGATTGCATGGAGTTAATAATGTTAAGTCACAGGAGAGATATTACATAGTCATTAAAAAAAAATAAAACTCCTTATCTAAAGTTCCTTTTAGTAACTTGGTGGCAGGTAAAAATCATATTTTGGGGTCATGGTTTTGAATTTAAGTACGTTAGCTCTGCCTAAGTATTCAGTATATAGGTCCTTCTTTGGATCTGGCCATAAGGTTTCTCAGTTTCTTTGAATGTCATTCTTTAGATTATCCAGGTACTGACTGTTGTCCTTTGCTCATTTGAGTATATTTTGTTTTTCTGAGTCAGTGGATCGAACTTATTGGAAATCCAAGCAGGAATAGAAGGATTCACTGAACATACACTAATTTCTCTTAGAACAGAAATTTAATGCAAAATTTTCTTTGTTTATTCCAAACTTTAAAAAAATGCATATACTCTTGCACGTCACTGTGCTTTCACCTAACTTTTATTTCTCCCAGACATGACTATACATTTTTTTGGTGAAACTGAGCATTAATGTGGGATTCAAGTTCTGATATATAACAGCTTGGAATCCTACATCCCTCTGATAAGTCCTGTGATAAACAGCCCTGGTTCAGATCATGCAAATACAAACATCCACACTTTCTCACTCTTAGTCTGCCTCTCTTGTCTGCTTCCCACCTTGTAGCTCAGCAAAACTACATAGTAAATAACATCAAACCACGTGCGTCCAGGGGTTCATTACGGTAGAAGGGATGCAGACATGGTAAAAGCATAATGTGCTGCTCCTTTACTGAAAATTGTCGCCTTTATTTGTCAATTGATTTTTTTCATAAAACAAGCTAACAGCTGTTATTAACGTAGTGATTGTTTGATCAGAGTTACTCTGTTGTCAGTGAAACACTGATTCTGAATAAATATACCACTAGTTCTTTATGCTTTTGTAAGTGGGAAATAACTAAATGTTTGCAGCTTGGGTTTCTTTTTTTTTACCTGAATCTTTGAAACTTTTTCTGAACCGTCAGAGGGAAAGCATCCAAAATTTACTAGTTTCTACAGTGCCATAAGGGGGTGAACACAGTAACACAGGTCATCCCATTTCCCACATCAAAGTCCTTTAACATAAGATTCCCAATTGTTTGTGTGACTTTTGGACAGAATCCTTATACAAACACTCTTGTGTCTTCTCAGCACAAGAGTATTTAGTCAATAGTTTTGGTTCACCCTGCCTTTTCTCCCATCTCCCAGCTGAGCTTTCCTGAAGCCCCCTGCTCTTGGCTCAAATAGCCTTTGTTCCTTGGTACAAGGCAGAGCTCTGGCAATAGCAAAGTCTGCAGTGTCTTGACTTTTTTTTTTTTTATCTGCTCAGCACTTTATGAAAATGAGGCCTCTATTTTAAGACACTTTGTTAGCATTTGAAGGAGGTAGAAATAGAGACATTAAGTCCTTTTCTATGTACTCTAACATTAAAAGCAATAATAAACCAGTTTACCTTAGAAAAAAGCATAGTATTTAACTTTTTTTTCTTTTTTACCATTCTTATGTCAATGGACACTCTTTAGCCATGACATTGTAAATACTCTTATTCTGTATGCCTACTGCATACTGCCATTTATGATAGCTAGATTTGCCTAAGTCAGAAATTTATCTGTAGATTGGCAGGCTGTTCAGAATAACCAATTATATTGTTTGGATGGAGCTGGCAGCTCCATCTTATCTATGTGATAATAACTTTTCATATTAGGTTTGATTTCAATATTGTACAGTGATTTTTATCTAACTTGATCAGTTCACTCAATTAACGTCAACAATAACCAAATTTACTTCAGTCCCCAAAGCTGACCAAGGCTGCTATTTGATTAGACACCTCCATAAATTTGGCTTAATATTTAATAATATTGTCAACTAAACTCTTGTGTCTGTAGTTTAAATGTCACTCTTCCTAGCTCATTGATCTCTTTGAATAAACAGACAAATTTTCCATGTCAAGTATTACAGCTAGAAATTCTATTTTTTCTAAAGGAGAACTGATATCAGCCAAGGAGATGGGACTTTCCATCTGTAAACACGTACTGCTGCATGAAAGAGATGTAAACGTGCCTTAAAAATTTATTTTATAGGAAATGTGAAATCTAACTCTCTCTAGCATAAAAAGATCCCTAGAACATTTTTCTGAATGGGGACTTGCCCGATACAATGCAAAAAAAATCTCTACTAGCCTTTCTCCTCTCCTTCCCCTTTCCATTTTCTTCAGACAGCATCACAGTTCAGCTGCAGTTACAACAGAACAATGCCACTTCAATGCAAAACAGGAGAGTGCTGCTTATTTATGGTACAGGCAGGTATTTCAGATGTTTGTCTCTGTTCCATTTCCCAGAGATTTTCCTACTCCCTTTGACTGCCTAAAAACAAAAGCATAATAGTGGAAGAAAGTCCTGAGAGCTTTTGTGGCTTTTGGTTGCCATGGCAGAGGTCTCTTTTCAGACACAGGACAGTCTCTGTAGCCCCAGTGACCATCTCCCATTGTCAAGGCACAGCTTTTGCAACACTGGTAGAGCCATAGAAAGGGCATTAATGCACTGCAAAGTCACATCAGCAATGGAAGGACGTTTCAGAGCCAGGGGAGCAAGTTGCTTTTGCTGTACTCCCAAGGCAGTTGAAAGTGGTCATTGCAGATGGAAAACATCCTCCTATTCATAAATGTCTCTGCATAGCGTAAGAGGAGGTTACCAGACAAATTACCAGTCCATACAAGATGCTATTTTGCCACTTGGGTTTTCTGGTACTAAGACAGATGGCGATTGACTAATGCTGTCGTATGGAAAGTTTCTTTCTGGGTCAAGCTACAGCCAGGATCCCCAAGAAGCATGCAGTGGGTAGCTCCTGCTGTCTTACCCCAGGTGGACATTGGTACTGAAATTGCACGCGTTTCTAAGCCATTTGTAAATTTCAGCAAACTGCATAATACCCAGTGGCAATCAGTTCTTCAGGGTATTTAATAATTACCACAACATATGTAATAATCTATGGCTTTTTTCATTTTGGGCAGCCATTTTTGCTTTGAAAGAATGAAATAATATGATAGCTATGTGATCCTATGTATATCTTTTATATATATATATACACATAGAAGAATTAAATTGTTATTGTTGTATTTTTTACAAGCTTTGCTTTGGTGGAGATTGTTTGCTCCCCGTCCAACCAATTTGGTGCCAAAATTTCTCTGAATCCTTTCTTTTCTTACTGTGTATCACTTTTGATGAAAAGTGATCAACACCAAGTACAGTACCAAATGTGAATGTATCGTTGATTTAGGCAATGGCACAATAAGAGTTTATTCCTTCCCCTTTTTGCTTCCTTCAAAAAGTTTCTCTTTTCTCTCTCCTAACGAACACTAAACATTAAATTAGAGTGTTTCTTGTTGAACAGTCACCTTTGTTCATTTTTATTTTAGGACTAAAAGTAATTTAAAAGTTCAATGAATAGGATTTTTTTTAAACTAATCTTTGCAATCATTTATTGTCCACAATGAATTTTACATTGTGAATTGTGGTTGCTTATCCATACGTTTTCATGGGTCCTCATAAATTTCTCCATTTCTTGACACACCAGCCTGTGGAGTAAAAGCCTGAATATATTACATCCCTTAGTGGCTCCTTAATTATACTACTTTTTAAATCATTTGAACAGGATTAAATGACATGTTTTCTTTTCATTAGAACTGTGTTGCTTCTCTTAAAGCACTTTATTATAGATAATAAATGTTATCCAAGCCAGTTTTGAACTAATCCACTAATGCCAACGTGAAGGTCATTTTTCGATATTTCTGTGGTACCAGCCATATAATGGCATCAGCTACAGTGACACTTTGTTCTGTCAGGAAAATTAATGAAGAATGTCATATTATTCTGGCACTTCTGTTTTTAGTATGGTAGATTCTTCATAAGTTTCAGATAAATCACAGACATACCAGTGATTAATCTGAAATTCATCTTTTTTCAAGTTGTTATTATTTCTTACCATGCTTTCTTTGAAAAACTATCATATTGCCATCAGTAAGCCAGGATCCTTTGAACAATATTCTTTCATCTCCTTCTATGTTGAAGAGTGACTTTACGAGGTTGCTTACTGCTTTTCTGAAGTATTACTATTCTCTTTCTGGTCCTTCTTATATCTAGGAAGCATTCTTCCCTGGCCTTTTAATTTTTTATGATTGTAAATAAGAAATATTTTTAATATAAGATTTGCCTAGGGAGGTCTTTTTTTCTTAAATCTGTTTTCTTAAACCTCTTCAACCAAAGATAAATCTGGTGTCTTTGGTGTAAACCACCATAGCAGTTCCACCTGGGTGGAATAAATGAGTGCTGCTTTAGCTGAATTTCTGTTAACAAGGTTTTTGAAAGTTTAACAGAGCTATTTTTGTTTTGTTCTGCAATATGCCTGCATGCTGAGAGTCGCAGTAAGGCCATAGCAAAGGAGCAAAATATGAAAGCCAATTAAAAGTCTAAAGTATAAATTTTAGTTTATTAGTCTGTGTTTCATTTCAGTCATACTTCATTCAAGCTATCTCACCTATTCTCAGCTGGCATTTGCCACATTCCCTTTTACCATCTCTCTCTCTCTCTTATCTTTGCAATGATGTCTGATCACTGGAACATTTTTAAGGGCCCTAAAAACATAAAATGCAGGCTTTAGGTGGCCGAGCTGTGAATGCAAGAGCCTGAGGATACGGATCCTTGCTGTATTGGGATCAGGACTTGGTTGCATGGGTACATATGTCTGTGTCATATGCAACTAAGGAGCCTTGGTATGTTTCCTGCTCATACATCCCATGGGTCAATGCCAGATGTAATTCTTAGTCTTCCTACCTCCAGTATCCCTCTGGTCTGGAAGCTAAGGGTTATGCACATATGCACCCATGCATTCTTTCATGTGACAAAAATTAAAAGTTTACACTACTTTTTAAAAGTTTTGGTTTGATTTTTCATTGAAAATAAGTGCCAGTTTGATTTTATTTGGCTTTTACTGCTTGCCTAGTGAAGGTATAGAAAAAGTAAACATACCTCAAACACACATGTATGTGTGTGGTTGTGTGTCTTGTACATACATTTTTCAAAGTTTGTCAGTTTTTCTTTAAATTGAACAAATGATACTGCTTAGCTGTCACAACAGATATTAACAGGGATGTAAAGGATGATGAATTTAGACAGCAACTAAACATTTAGTCATAAGGAAGCTTTCCATGCAATGAACACACTGATAGTACAAGGTCTCTGTTCCTCAGAGAAGAAAATTATGCAAGTGGAAGAAGTTTTGGAATAGACAAATCTTCCCTTTGGAAAAAGGGATCTTGGGAGATTCTACTTTTTTGCAATCAGAGAGGGGAAACAGTCTTACATCCAGTATTTCTGGGACCTGAGAAGTATGCATAACTAAGAGTTTAAAACTCAGATTCCAGTTTATGCTAAAATGATCAGGCTGTCAGAAAGTAATGCTCTACAGATATGATGGTACTTGATAGAATGTTTTATGTAGTAAAAAACATAAAATTGATATGAAGAGACCTGGTAGTCTTTGTTTATTGACGACTCACAGTTGTAGGACATAACTTAGGATAGCAAAATTGCAAATGCAATAGAAGTAGACCTTTTCAAAAGATCTGCTGTCTAACATTGAAAGTCAGTGTATAAAGCTCTTCTATATAAAATAATATACAGAAAACATACAGAAAATTGGGGCTTGAAAAGTAGAATCAATAATGTGATTTTTCTCTAGCCATTGAAATCGAATATTTGAGGAAGATTGTGTTCCTCAAGTATTACTAAGAAAAAGATGAGGAATGTATGACGTTGTCAATGTTCTTTTCTAAATTGTAAATTTGAAAAGATGATTTATACAGCAATTCCAAAACAACTAAAAGATACAGCTCTTTAAAACAAACAAACAAACAAAAACTGGAAAAATGCAAGACAGATTTTAGCACAGTGATTTAGGCCAAATCTTTTCTGGGTCTCCTCTTTCTGTACATCCATCAAGCAAGTTTTTTGTTCTCTAATAACATGGATTTTGAATAAATTCTGTGTACAGCAACAAGTGCTGTTGTTGTTGGTCCCATGAGTACATATTTCTACGCGCTTGAACTTGGGCAATTTTCTATCAGAGGTAGCAAAAGCCTATGTACTATTTACCGTAGAACTTATTTGCCTGATATGTGCAAAAATAGAGGTTTTGATGGTCCTTCCCTGCCAGGAACACCAATGTGACTAATGTCCATTGCCTGTTGTCCCTAACCAGGTAGGAGGCCTATCAGCGCCATTGCAGATGTGAAAGCATAAAATGTGAATTGTTAAAGCCCATCACAGAAGAGCAGAGGGCAAGATGCAGAGATTTGCTGCTAACAACCCAGTTAGTTATGGGTACATGCTCATTCAGAAAACACCTTTGAAAAGCACATTTTAGGCTTCCAAGAATGTAGGTTGCTGGCTGAATATAGGCTAGATGCCTTGAGGAATCACTCCCTTGCCATCCTTAATTCTTTATGCATCCTTGTGTTGATATCTTATGAAGCCTTTTCTGGCTGTTGCATGTATTAAAGAGCAATTTGTTTGTTCTTTCCTCCTTTGTGCCACCATTACCGGTTTAGGTAGACAGTCAGGTATAGTATTATGATGCAGATGTGGAAGTCTTCTCTGGTCTGGTTTCATACAGTGACATTGAAGTGAGAGATATTTTTATGAACATGCTAGTTTAATAAGTTGTGTCAGCTAAATCAATGTATGATTTTAACAGTAGAGTCCTATGGCTCCTATTTGAATAACTCCTGTAAGGCCCATACTGTAGTTAAGATTTTAATGATGTTTTGTACTAGTATAGCAGTAGTTGTCTGAGGCTGTATTCATTAATTACTGTTACTCTGAACTGACCAGGGAGGTGGCAAAGGAGAAAGTGGGGACAAACCCACAACAGTGGCATGGTTTTAACAAAAAATTATTTTCAAAGTGGTCAGTACAGGCTCATTTAAATCTTACCAAAGAGGAAGGTTATAACATTTTTACTCTGGTTTAAGTCAGAAGCAAATTAATTTGGGGATCTTTGATTGTCTTGATGCAGATAAAAGGGAAGGGGGGGGAGAGAGGTGAATTGTGGCAAGTAGCTTACAGAAAATCCAGACAACATACTTTTAATCATTGTTTCCCTGGATTCTACCCACTAGAATATAACTCACCCATTTGATTTATGGTCATGTTTAAGCAACTGTTAGGGACTTGAGAAAGCTATGTTTTATATCAAAGCATGGTGAAGTAAAATTAGCTTAATTGCTCAACTGAGGAACCCAACATAACCACCAAGGGAGTCTTACAGGCTTACAGGCAAATTCAAAACTGAGCTTGCACAAAAATGGAAAATATCATAGAATCATAGAATCGTTTAGCTTGCAAAACACCTTTAAGATCATCAAGTCCAACAGTTAACTCAGCACTGCCAAGTCCACCACTAAACCATGTCCCTAAGCACCACATCTATACATCTTTTAAATACCTCCAGGGATGACGACCCCAACACTTCCCTCGGCAGCCTGTGCCAATGCTTGACAACCCTGTTGGTGAAGAAATTCTTCCTAATATCCAATCTGAACCTCCCCTGGCACAACCTGAGGCCATTTTCTCTTATCCTATCACTTGTTACTTGGGAGAAGAGACTGACCCCCACCTTGCTACAGCCTCCTTTCAGGTAGTTGTAGAGAGCAATCAGGTCTCCCCTCAGCTTCCTTTCCTCCAGGCTGAACAACCCCAGATCCCTCAGCTGCTCCCCATCAGACTTGTGCTCCAGACCCTTCACCACCTTCGTTGCCCTTCTCTGGACACGCTCCAGCACCTCAAGGTCTTTCTTGTAGCGAGGGGCCCAAAACTGAACACAGGATTTGAGGTACAGCCTCACCAGTACTGAGTACAGGGGGACGATCACTGCCCTGCTCCTGCTGGGCACACTGTTTCTGATACAAGCCAGGACGCTGTTGGCCTTCTTGGCCACATGGGCACACTGCTGAGTCACATTCAGCTGGCTGTCACCCAACACCTCCAGGTCCTTTTCCACCGGGCAGCTTTCCAGCTGCCCTTCCCCAAGCTCGTAGCATTGCTTGGGGTTGTTGTGACCCAAGTGCAGAAGGATGAGCTAATTCTGTGCCAGAGCCACAGCCATTTGCTAGGGGAGCTTGGTGATTCAGTTCTCATAACGAAATATATGCAGGACTTCAGCTCCCTGCCTTGCTTTGTTCTGACCTAAAGAAAGATCTGAAATCACCCGAAGCTTAAAAAAAAAGTAAGTCTTGGAAGTCTGCAATCGTGACTACTCATTTATTTGCATTAGATGTTCCAGTCCATCTGTTCCGTTGTGCTCTGTATGTTCACTAGAGACTTAAAAGCATACTACTTAAATTTATTAGGAAACCAATGATTACTTTAACCAAACAAAATGATGACTTTTTTCTTTACTGAATCCCTATCCAGAGATGTTACTTACATCTTATGTTAAGTAAGGTGATTTACATTCATCATATGCACTGTGTGCAGGCATTGGTCTGAATCCCAACTAAGGCTGACATTTAAGGACTTCTGCGTGGGTGTGTGCTAAAATAAAACAATATTTGGCCCAAAACTGAGACAATAGGAGATGCTGGTGACTCTTACCTGTCAAAACCAGATGGAACTCTTTAAGCTCAGAGCATGCCTTTTGTTATAGGACTAACATAGCTCTCAGAAGGGGTTTTGTTTATTTACATGTTTATATGAGGAAAGCTGCAAAGTTACCATTTTGGTGACTGTGATGACTAGGAAGCACCACTTAGTGCTCATACTGTACCCGTCTAGTTACATGAATGTATGGAACCAGTCTTACTCCATGTCTCCTATAAAACATACATCACATTTCATCAGCTAAGGCAATAGCTTTCATTTATAATTAATAACCTATTATGTAAGCCTTTCCTCCACTTACAGTTGGCTATGTTATCCTATGTATTCCTATTAAAAATGGAAGACATTTTAGTGAGGTTTGAAGTGGATGACGTACTGCTGGGAGGCAAGAGTATTAGAAATGTACTAAGATGTTGGAGGTCTACAGATAAATTGTGACCTAACAAACCTCAGGGTTTGTTTATTTGTTTGCTTGGGTTTTATCCTACCTAGAAATGTAGTTTAGATTGTGTTGCGTTCATGCTGTATTTACAGGCAAAGAAAGGAAACTATGCTTTCCTGTGGGATGTGACGGTGGTGGAATATGCCGCATTGACAGATGATGAATGCTCTGTGACAGTCATTGGAAACAGCATCAGCAGCAAAGGATATGGGATAGCACTCCAGCATGGAAGCCCCTACAGGGATCTTTTCTCCCAGAGGTAAACTGAAACAAAGCTCATTTTATAGGATTTCTCTCTACAACCAGCAACCATTTGCAGTTCACTTTAATTTTGGCAATTATTGAATAAAGGGTAGTGAATAAGTGACAGCAGAGAGGTTATGAGTTCAGGCTTCAACAAAGCTGCTACTTCTGCTCCATGTGCATCTGCTTAGGGAGGGGACTGGAGGTGGTGTGTGACCTGACACCTCCAGGCAGCACTGCCTCTGGCAGAGAAAGGACTGATGTCCTCAGAGCTTTGTATGAGCTAGGGGACAGATTGAAGAGAGATCTTTGATTCATGCTACGTTTTGCAGGCTATGAAGCAATGTGTTGCTCCCTACAGTAAGCAAGTAATAATGCCCTGGTTTATCCTTTAGGGTGGAGAGACAGGTCGAAGACTCACAATGGTACAGGAGAACAAGAATTGCTGAGTATCGCAGCGGATTGCCAAGACTATGAGACTATAAGACTATGCCATTTAGTGATCTCTGAGCTATCAGCTAGCAATATCTTTTTCATGTGAATGTGTACCTGAAATGAAGATACGCAGTTGTGCAGGCATGTGTGGCCTTAGCAGAAGGTGAGCGGGTGCTCCGCTCCAGGCAGGGAGCTGAAGCAAGATTTCCTTGTCTCGTTCCTTCTTTATAAAAAGGAGTAAAACTCCAGATGCATAACCAGAGACAAAGTTGCCTCAAGAGAAAAGACTGTTAGTAAACAGCTAAAACAGTTATCAAACCAAATCCAAAATGAATCATTCATGGAGAGAAGGCACACTTCACAAGAGACAAAACAATGATTAATTAGCCACTGTTAACACAGTAATTCAAGCGTAGAGTAACAGCATTGAAGTAAAATCCTTTTGAATAAACTGCATTTGCTGAAGTAAATGAGTTGGTCGCTGCTTAAACAGATTTGTATTAAGTGGCGCACAAATAGTAGCATGTTTAGCCTTACATGATTTGGAAATTATTGTGGGAGAGCAGCAGTGGAGTGGGTTGAGCATTTTGCTAGTGGAACCAGCTGTTGCAGCTGAATGTAGTCAGACCAGCCATGACTAACTGGAATATGGTGATTTCCCTTGGAAATGCTTCTTGCATTGCAGTGGAATTTTTAGAGTCTCTTCCTTTCCTAAGGTTGCCCAATGGAGTTTACCTGCTGCTGCGAGTAGCAAGAAATCCTGGTATAACAAGAGTTTTAGATGAAGAATTCTATGTGGTGGTGGTGGTGGGATGGCATTTTGAATTGCGGGATGGTAGATTTAAGGGTTATGTGACAAACAGAAAAGACCAAAAAACTGTGAAAAAGTATCATTGAAAGTAATATTTGCCTTTTGAAATTTCTGCAGGATCCTAGAATTGCAAGAAAGCGGAGATTTGGATGTTCTTAAACAGAAATGGTGGCCGCGGATGGGACGTTGTGACCTGAATAGCCATACCAATGCACAGACAGATGGGAAGGCACTCAAGCTTCACAGTTTTGCAGGCGTTTTCTGCATTTTAGCAATAGGCCTTCTTCTTGCATGCTTGGTGGCAGCATTGGAGTTGTGGTGGAACAGCAACCGTTGTCATCAAGAAACACCGAAAGAGGTCCATAACTTTTATTCTTATCACAATTAAAAGTAGAAAACATAAAAGAAAGAGAGTGTGAGTGGAAGTTGTGGGATTTTAGGTGTTCTCATACAATAAATTTGATTTATTTTGATTCGCCATACTAAGCTTTGCATATAACTTTTTGGGTGGTTGTTTCTAAACAAATAAAAAAAAAAACCCTAAATGTATCATTTGTGCACATGGAAGGTGCCAAACTGACCGCCCTGGAGACTAAAGTCCTCTATTTATTTATAGAGCAGATACAGCATGGGCAGCAGCAGTGCAAACTTCCCCACATTGCCCCACCAATGTGCCTCAACCCTGACCTGGAGAGACCACCTTTAGGGGTAAGAGAGTAGTTCAGAAACATGCCCTTGGCCTCTCTGCTGTGAGTGACAGGGAGGCCAGTCACGGGCACCCAGTTGTGCCACCTGTGGTAATGTCTTCTCTGATCTGAGACCCCATCCATCCTGCACAGGCTGTGCAGCTGCCAGCCAGCTGGTAGCAGTTTTCCTTCATGGCTGACCAAGGCTGAGTTTGAAGAGGTACACGACCAATTTAAAATAAACCAGCTAGCTATTAATTGAACAAGCCATATTGCCATGACACTGTTTAAATGCTTCCTTTCTTTTGAAATCAGTGTTATTTCTAAAAGTAGGAGCCTCTGAGTGAACCAACCTTCATATGACATATTTTACCTAGGAAAATACATCTGAGAATTTCTTGGTCTTGAAGTTTTCATGCACAGCAGCAAGTAATAGTTAGCAATGCTATGATAGAATAATCAGTCAGATCTGTCTTGCATGAAACCTATATTTGTTTACATAGATTAAATGTTTAACAAACTAACCTCTTGTAATTTTGGAGACACTGAGGCATTTGTAGATGCTTTCATCTTGGAACAGATGTTTGTTACAAGCAAATAATAGCGGCGAGCTGCACTATAGCTGGAAAAAAGTACATAGCCCATCAGTTCCAATCTATGTTTCTGAAGTTGCCAGGAGTACTACACTAATTGACATACCTATCACCTGTAAGCAATTCTGGCAAATGGGATCTGAAGATATATGTTGCAGTCTGTAATGTCGTGAAATATTTATCAGTAAGATTCCATTCTTCTGAGTTCCTGCTTCTCCCATTTGAATTCATCCATCAAATGCTCGGTGATAAACATCTGTACCATGTTTGTGGGACAAAGCTGCAAAGTCACTTGCCTGTGGCTCCACAACACACAATAGCGAAAGGGAAGTTTTGGTAAAAGGAAGCATGTCTCTGCTTTGCACAATGCAGCACTCCAAAAGCAGGCACAGGGAGAGCACGAGGAGGTATTCTTGCTTATAAAGAAGCTTTCATATGAAGAGAAATGCATATTTAATTGCTCTTTGGTTAAATACTGTAGCACTTTGCCCTGCTGCCTTGTAGAAGTCACTCCTGCTGTAACCCCAAAGGCCCCACCCCAGGTTAGCATTGCGAAGGCCTAAACCCCAGCAGTAGAGGGTTCACTGCCCACTGTGGAGGCCTGGCAGGGCAAGGGCAGGGACGTTGTCAGCAGTGTCCCCATGCTGCGTGTGCACAAGCATTTGTCTTGCCATGCTCTGCAGTCCATTCCCCTCTCCACGCTCAGGGAGTCGCCTTCGTGCATCTTTGTAGAGTGAGATAAGTGTATGCCCCAAAGGCAGTTTCACATAGGTAAGGTGAAATAATTAACTCTTTTATTGCAAGGAGTTTTAAATACTCAGTTTACATCTCTGAAAAAGAATCTGTCTTCCTGAGTTTAAATATCTTCTTTTTGACCAACCCCATCATTTCTGGTTTTGTAACTGTGAGAAGCATTATTACAGATCCCTGCCTACCCCATCCCATCTTTTCTCCCCTTCCCGTCCCTCTCCTCCTCCACTTTCCTTCCAGTGTGTTCTTGATTAGGGTTGCTCTGTACATCCTCTTTTGTAGTTTCTGTGACAAAAAGCAGAATACTTTTAAGCTTCCATTTTTTAAAGTATACTGAAGTTACCCATATGGTAAAGCTGTACTTGGGAAGATCCCCTGCCTGTGGGGCTGTGTGTGCCCTTAGAGCACAGCCAGTCTGGGTTACGGGAGGCAAATTAAACTCAGGCACAGCGCACACGAAGAGGCTCAGAACAGGTCAGTGATGTGGCTGCTGCCGAGAGAGAGGAACAGAGTCAGTGGGAGCCCTGGTACAAGTAGGTGTTAAGGTTGAAGGAGAAAGTGCATGTTCCCGGGGGCAGGGCACGGGGATGAGGGCTCACAGGCTGAGCCAGCCAGGAGGAAAGTGTAAGGAGGTTATGTGAGGCAGGTAGGACAGAAGATAATGGGGAGTCCTCAAAAAGGACAGCTGGGTGCAATGAAAGGCAGGTGGCTAGAAGCACCTTTGGATCAGGTCAGAGGAGCAAAAGGGAAGGGCAACTGCTGCCCAGTGCCATGGACAGGCAGAGTCTTCAGGGATCCTCGGCTGGACCGTGCCACAGCCACGTCGTTGTTACAATCTAAGCTTTATTTCTACCCGGACTCTCTGCAGACCGGCTCGTGTAACACGTTAG
>NW_009618198.1:19506-39670 GCF_000690535.1 Cariama cristata | reverse complement strand
TCCGCCCGTGGGGCAGACCGCGCCGTGTGGCGCAGCCCGGGGGAGTTCGCTCGGAGGGGTGCGAGCAGCGGGTGAGTACGGGGGTGACTCGGCGTTTCGGAAACAGACCGACCTAACGAGAGCTCTGGATCCACACCACGGCTCTGAATCCAAAACGGTATTTCCTGCTCAACGGTGTCGCTTTGTGCGTCTCCTTCTGCCTTTGTTTTCTCTCCAGTGCTAGGCAAACGCTGGTGGCAGGGGGTCACATCAACACTCCGGTGGTTTCTTTGGGATGTGGTCAATGCCAACAGGTTGAGTAGTGTCAAACAGAGAACTGACGGGAAGCGTAGTAGGCTGTTGCTATCGGTGGACATCCACATTTGAGGTCTCGTTGCTTCTTGGTATGTAGTAACTGTGCACTCGCTGATAGACTTGAAAAAGTGTGTCTTCTACCGTTGGTGATCTTCGGAGACCTGTAATGAATTTGAGTGCGCGAGTCGCTGAGCCTCTTCTCCAAGGTCCTTTTTTTCAAATCTGAGCTGCTTAACTTGTACCTCTGAAACATCTTTCTTAGTGTTTTGCCTTGAGATGGTAGCATGCTGTGCACTAGTACATTTTTCCAATGTTTTCATAGTGTAAATATTCTGGAAAAGAGTAAATAGTTGTTTATGATGCTTTGGGGTAAAATCTCATGAAAATGGGCAACAGCAAACCCAGCTTAACTATGGCCTCACTGTATCCATGTTCTGGAAATTGCATATAATTATTGTTGGTGTAAAGTTCCTTAAAATCTTTTATGCAGCCACCAAAGATTGCATTTCTGTACTTAAATACTTGTTGAATAGTATCTGTGGATGTAAGTAGACCAAGAAATAATCTTTGCTGTTTGGTAATATGGAAATTCGTTGTGTGTATTACAATGCACTGCGTGAGCACAAACACAGTTTGATCAGAAATTAATAATTATGGTGTATTTTGTTGTAGAGAAAAGACTTGAAGCTTTTTTTTTCCTTCCCAGGTGGTGAACTGGGAAAGTAAAAGGTAGCATTACGTGTCATTTACTGTTTTATTCTTTTTTTTTTTTTCTTGTACAATGTATTCCACATTGTTCTGCCTTGTGCTTTGAGACTAAGGTCAAGAATGAGTAGCCCCAGTTGGCCTCAGTATGCTCACATGACAAGGGTTTATAAATTATATTCTGTTCCTAATATTTGCTGTGATTCTTCCCTGGGAACATTAATACTCTCCAAAAATCTGACTTGAAGAGGTAGTAGAAGGACACAAACAAGTAAAGAATTTGCTAAGAATTTGTCTCAAGTATTATAAAACTCTTGTTAGAAGTGAAATAGAATGTTTGCAATGTGTACTTTTTTTTTTTTAATCTGGCTTGTATAGAAATAAAGTCCCTGAGAGTAATTTCCATAGTCTGCTGACCAAGCAAGGCTTGTTAAAGTCTTGAGCAACATGAATTACAACCTATTTAGAGTATCACATAGCTGTCTGTGGCACGTATTTATTATAGATGTGCAGTTTCTCCCGCAATGATTAAGCCTCATATATCTAGTAATACTTTCAAATGTATCTGTTTGCCAATGAATGTAATAAAACGTCATTCTTTCATTTTGGACCAGATCTCCTGTAACCCATTCTCTAGCAGTTTTGTAAGCCCAAGGATGACATGATACAGCTTTTTTGTTTCGTGCTATCCTTTGCTCTTTTTCATAGGTCTTTACAGACTTACAGGGACAGGTATGTTTTTTTCCATTTAATGTAATTAGTAATTTATCTTTCTGCTGCCATAAATAAAGCAAGGTATAAAGTAGGACTCAGCCATTTAGAAATTTAATAAAATCCAAAGGCTGTAGTTAAATCTGACAGAACTAATAATTTGTCTCTGTTCTGACTGTTTTTTGTGTTGTTTGTTTTTTTTTTTTTTTTTTTTTTTTTTTTTTTTTGGCCTAGCCTTGACCTTTTAGTTTCAGCAGCTGTAAAATCATGGTAATTATATATAGAAAACTGGTGAAAACTGAAGTTGTACACTTAGCCAGAAACATTGGGTGCTTCGTGTGTCCTTACTGATCCTAGAACAGGCACAAAGCGTGTTTGTCGTGCTCAGTGCTTTGTTACACTGTGATGCCTGGGCTACCTCAGATACTTAGAAGCACTGAAGTGGTTTTTTGTGGGGTAAAGTGAGAGTCTGGATTTTTACCAGTATTGTAACTTCCTCTTTGCATTGTTCATATTTTCTTTTTTTTTTTCTTTTTTTGATACTGTGAGGTTGTGAATGGCTTAACTTTAACTTCATCAAACCTTATCTTGCTTCAGGTATTTTATAGCACATCCATCCCAAAAAATGGTTTAGAGAGATGAATCTGAGTTTCTCAGTCACTTTGTGCTTGATCACTGTGCAATTTCCCTTTCTATAGGAAGAAATTGCTGTTGGAAGTAGAAATTATTTCTCTTTCTGTTGCTTCATTCATTAATAGAAACACCAGTTGACTTTCTTCAAGAAAATGAAATGTTTGGATTTTAACTTGCACACAGGCAACCCAAGCATTAAGCCTAAAGTTGTACCTGAAAAAAAAGCATACAAGGACTTATGTCTATTCCCAAATACCGTTTTGGTTTTAGTTAGCCTTTGTACACGTCCTGTTCTGTCCCTGAGCGTTGCTCCTCCCCATGTAGCCCACTGTGTTCGGATCTGCGCTGCTGCAGAGCCAGGTTATTTCTAGGGCTCTGCTGCTTCATTGATGGGGTTAGTATACAAACAAGGAAGTGCTACTGCCTCCTGTACTGCAAAACACAGGTGAAAGTAATGAAAGACAATAGAAAATGGGAGTTTTTAAAGGTATTAAGCAGTAAATAGTACAGTAGAGAATACAAAAAGCTTTTACAAAGCTTGTTCAAAGCCAAGGCTCTTCATAAGATGAAGCCGCTTTAGATGATATTCCAAAACGGAGGTAGCTGAATTGAAGCCTTTTGGTTTCTTGTATTGTAAACACATAGCTGTTAGATTAAAGAGGAGGGGGAGCTGCCACTTGTTTGCGTTGTCAAGTCCTAAAATTCTTTACTAATTGATGATGAAGGCGTTGAACAGATGGAGCAATGCATTGGTTAAGAATAAAACAGTTATGCTTCTCTAAAGCGATGTGTGATCTGAAACTTACTTAGCATCTCACTTAAAAAGGATATGCCCATAATAATTTTGAATTAGTCATTTATTAGCAGTCATTTGCCTTGCAGTCAGTGGTAATAATTGAGATCTTCAGTGTCCGCTTATAAAATATATGTTGTCACCTAGAAAGCTTTTTAGATATTACAGAAGTTTTAGACTTGTTGATTGTTTCAGCTGCATCCTGCCAGAACCATAACTGTCCCTTGTACAGTGAGGTTCTCTTTTGAGCTAATGCATATATGTATATAGACACACATGAGTATATATGCATTATTTTATTATATATATAAAAACATATTTTTAAATGGGGAGAAAACAGAGATATATAGCGATGGATGGCAAGAGTGAGGAAACCGGGCGTTCCAAGTTCAAGCCATCACTGGAGTATACACTGATTGCTACACAGCCTCATGCAGATCTTTTGACTTCTGCATCCATTTTTATGTGAAATTGGTAAAATATTAGCACATGTAAGGAGAACTAGGATTAAAGCGTCAATATTTGTACACATCTTGTGTACATCTAGTCATAATTTATTGGTGTAAAAAATATTTTTCAGGCTGCTTAGTCATGAATTATTCTTAATGTTGTCAGAAGGAGGAAACGCCAACAAAAATATTTCTTTTAAGTTTCAGCCAAAGTATTTCTACCAGGAAGCACTCATAAGGGAGGCAGAGTATTAGAAATGAAATAGAATGTAACAAGGTAGAATACTGTCTCAGATGTAAGCTTTTAAATTTAACTTCTTGTCCTGGGCATTTTGTAAGGGGAGGAAAAAGGATGCGTGTATACTTATAGTCACTATGTCTTAACCCTGTACTTTTTTTTCTGGGAACAAGATCTGTTTAAAGCATCAGGAGCTCTGGAAATCCAGACAATTTGGTCTTCAGAAATCTCAGTAAGGCTGTATAGAAAACTGCGATTGTGAATGTGCTGTTTCTCAATTCAGTGTTAACAATATAACGTAACTGATGTGAAGAGACAGTATTGCCATTACAAATGGCTCATTTTCTACTTTTAGATTTGGACACATCTAATTTCTTAGAGAACAACCTGTTTTGAAAAATGGTATGAAAACTGTTAGCAACTTGCAACAAAGCAAGCAAAAAATGTTTGTCATCTTCCCCACCAACAGAAAGCTATTAATGATGCGTATATCTCATAGATCCAGTAGCGTTTGTTAGTTAAAAGTCAGAGAACAAAAAGAAGAGACAGTTTGATCCAACAGATAAATTCTATGATGGAAGTTCAGGATTCAGTTCTAGTGCTTTGGGGCCTTGTGGGGTAAAATTAAAATAAAATTCTTTTTCTCTTATGCCTTTATGCTTTTTGCATCTTTGAATTGCAGTCTCTTGCAGGAAAGGATTTTTCTGTACTGTATTTATACAACGCCTAACACCATGGGGTCCTGATCAGTTGGTCCTAGCGGAGCTGTCTTTAAAAAACCTCACCAACCCAACAAAGAAACCTTCTTGGGGCAGTGGAATGATTGGAGCTTGATTGCTTTTGATTTATTATTTAAATCCAAACACAAGTAGCAGATGATGTGTTTTATTTTAAAGGAAAGATTGTGTCTGTATGAAGCATACACTTGAAACACAGGACGTTCTGTTGACATAATAGGATTCTAATATGCTTTATAAGTGGTCCTGAATTACTGCCGAGTATTTTCTTGCGCTTCTGTAAATATCATCCGTCATATTTAAAGTGACTTTACAAACTTTATTTAGTTAATTAGGCCACTAAGGCAGACTAGCTCTAATAATTCCTGTTTCTCTTTCCACGTGCTACCTTTTAAGTAGGAAAACATGAGGATGTGTAAGAAATGGTGGAAGTGATTACATGTGAAATGAACAGCAGAAGGGCAAGGAAACAGACAGAGAAAATGGAGGAAATACTTTGTCCGTAGCAAACTATAATAATAGTAGATGTTAAAAAAAATGTTATATATAAGCAGTTAATTTTTTTAATGCATTGATGGGCATTCGGTAGCAGTGCTGATGGCTACTGTAATCATTTTAATAGTACTAGTTCACCATATTACATACATGGTTGCTGCGAGTTTGACATATGACTTTCAGAAAAGACTTTAATGTTGTATCCTAATTTCTTATAATAACGGCTATTATTGTACTGTAGCTTGAGTCTCTTAAACCAAAGAACAGGCAAGATAGCCAGGAGCTCAGCGGACTTTCTCAAACTGGTGTACAGCTGCACCCCAGCTCTCATCCAAGGCAACATCTTGCCGACCTTTGGTTATTTTTAGATGGCAGCTCACAACCAAAGCATTGCCGTACTTTTTTTTTTTTTTCCCCAAAATACGGTAATAGTGCAGTTGTCAGGGCAGTTCAAGTTGATCATGTACCTGAAATGCTTTTAAATTCACTTCTATCCAAACCTTACTAGAGGACAGATTGACTGTCGACGATAGACTGTTGTGTCTCATTTTAGTTAGTTGTATGGGTCTGGTTGTGCTCACAAAACACACTCTGAGTCAAGTACTTTTTGAAACTCTGTACTTCAGCTTTGTGGGAATGCTCATTGCTCCCTGACGGTGGAATTACATCTTTGTTTGCTCTATATGGACTGAGCATTCCTTATGGAAGAACTGAGGTAATCAGTAAGGATCATATTTCAATATGATGACATGAAAGCATGTATTTTCTTGGGTAGCTTCATAGTGTTTTTAAAAATATCTTGTACCTCTGACTGTGCAGGTGAGCCTGAGAAAGGACCTACCATATGAAATTTCTTTAAAATAGACTCTTCTGCTGATTCATAATTCTCTTGTGTGTCAGGTGACAGTTCTGTATTTCTGTAATGTGTGGATATTTACACACAAATATTTGTGTGTTTCTAATAACTCGGGTCTTGTAAGAATAGGTGAGAAGTGAGATCTGTAATAACTCTTCAGGTGGAGTTGTCTTATTTCTGTTCTTAGCAGGGATGGGTTACTGTTTTCTACTGACTATAGCATAATATGATGCCTTCTTTAGCAATAGTAGCTTACTGTCACTGTTTTATCTTCTGAGGCAGCAGCACCCAGTTAGTACAACCAGTGCAAGTGTTAGTGCTGTTTTCTTGTCCAGCCTTAGCAATAATCAAAGCTCTTGTTGCCTGAGGCCCTGCTTTGTGGGAGCTCTTTCCTCTGTCTCCTGGGTGCTGAGACCACATCCGTCTGCAGTGTGTCCTGCCTGCGCTCACACCTGCATCCAGATGTGGGACGAGAGCAGGACGCGGCTTTTGATTCTGATCCTGCAGCCACCCACAATCTCAAGTTGTGCTTGCAGCCCTTATGCTTCCCAGCTTCATCCATGATTGGGCTGGGAAGATGAAGTGTTAGCGCTTTATGGTACATTCAGAGTAAATACCTGATTCCTTTCAGGAAAGTTGTTCAAGGTTGTTCAAGGTTCTGATCAGATTTAAATACCTGTGAGAGTGCTGCTCAGACTGTCAGGTTTCCTTTATGCCTTGCTGAACATTGCTGTCCACTAGCCATACTTACCGTTAATGTGCGCGAATTCTTGGTTTGTCTAGTCATTTACAGCGTAGCTTTTGAACAAAACTCTTATTGCCTATCAGAATGCGAAGGTTCATGCCACAGTTTAGGTGAATTAGCTGGTCATTTCAGGATTTTTGGAGATGCATTAGGAAAATAAATCTTTAAAATCAGCTTCTCGGGCTGTCTTTCATGTTGTTCACATAGTTAAACTTTTTTTTCTTTTTTGACCTAGAAAGCATGGTTAAACTCTCACAGGTTAGTGGCTGACAGAAGTTTGCAATGTGTTCGTGGCTCTTCATACATAATGCAGTTAAAGGAAAAATATGTATTTCGTCTATCATAAACTTCGCTAATTCAGAGGTTTTGACTGTCTTTACTTCTTGTTGATTAAGCTTCAGCATTTAGTTTTGTGCATCAGTGAGGTAAACCTGTTTCTATGATGAAACATCCTTGTATTCTTACATGGTTTGTAGCATGTCTCAAAACGAAACCAGAAAATTTCAGACCTTCTATAACAGGGAACGGTTCTGAAATGTCACCAAGGAGCAAGAAAATTAATTTTATCAAACTTTGTTAATACTTAATGTGATTATAGTTTTCCAAGATAAGTCCCTAGGGCAAAAAATTGAGTTAAAACACATGCTTAACTTTAGCTGTTCAGTTAATCATCAAAATTTGCTGTTGCTTCCACTGCAGCCAAACATTAAGCAGTTAACTGTGATCATTTTCCTAGTCAGTAACCTCTCTGTCATTGGAAAAAATAATGCAAATTTTCAAAAGGTTTAAAAAGAAATCTGGAAATCACTTTTTTTGCCCTCTTTTACCTCTGTTAACAGTTTATGCATTGGACTATTTTAATAGCTTTGCATTAACTATTATTTCTACAAATGAATTTCATTTAGGTTCAGTCATTTTTTTTCTGGGCTTGTTTTTATGAGTAAAAATAATAGCAATCGTCTTCAGCGAAGCAGAAATTAGACTTTTCTGAATGAGATGTGGAAAAGGCATGATTTACTTCCTAGGGCTAATTTCAGTATCACTTGTTTTTGCTATTATAGTATAAATTTATATCTCATATATAAATGTTGAAAAACATGATCACCTGTGTCACTGTGGCTTACATGCTGTCCTCTGTCATTCTAGCATTCCAAGAGCTGGTGTCTCTCTCTCTCACTTGCTTCTCCTTATGGTTTCATCTCGCACACCAGTGAATTGCAGCTTGCTGCATGCGATTAAATGATCTTCATTGTAACACAAATCAAATAATAAATGTCTGAATACTTGCCCTTTTTGAAAATTCATAGGAGTAAATACCTAAAGTTCTCCTTGTTCAGCTTTGCTCAGATGTTGACAACTACTGGAGTTAACATGTGGCCAAGTACGTCATCTGTTAAATCCCTGTTTTGATTTCTATCTTTGTGAAATGATTTAAGAACAAATGTCTTTATTGTTTTTGGCCAACAGCAATGAGAAGACTTGAGTAGAGTTTCACAATGGAGGTAAAATCCATAGTCATCGGTGTGGAGGGGATGACATGCAATTCCTGTGTTCAAACCATTGAACAGCATGTCGGGAAGATGAATGGTATCCATAACATTAAAGTAAGTAACACTATGGCTGTTTCTTACAAAGCTTTGTTTTTATATGAGAAACCATGATAAAGTATGCACTTTAGGGAGTAAAATATGTGCAAAGAGTATTTTCTGTATGTTTCATGAGAAGCTGGTGTTAGGAGTGCATTAGTGGATTTCTGGTATAAGAGAAAAACAAGTGCTTACTTTATTGCAGTGGGAGCTAAGTCATTAACTCTCAAGTAATTTTCTGCGTTACAATTAACGCAGTATTCTGAAGCAATGAGAAAAAAGTTAAAAAAGAAAAATGCAAGAGTAAGGAATTTTTTAATGAGATAAAGCAAAAGCCTTAGAACTTACACTGGTGAAAAAAGCAAGCTGTCCTTGTCCCTTATACTGAATAAATGTCAGTATTTGCTCACAGGCTGCCGGGCCGTTTCCTTCAAACTGATAGTACAAAGAGGTCACTTGCACAGGCTCAAAAGCATTTGTGGGCTTGAGGTGTCCAGTTAATCATGTCGTCGTAGTTGGCACACCATGAAAAATAAAGCTGTTTTGTTGTGATTCATGAGATAAGAGTAACAGGTAATCCAGGTGACAAAGGAACGTCTTGCTAGCTCTTTCAAGCTTTAGAAGTTTCCTTTCCTTTACTGTCCATGAAGAAATGAGAGAAAGAACAGCAGAACTGTAGTCTTGAACTGTTAACAGAGCTACTTGGTTTGCCCTTAATCCAAATTTCATTGATCTGACTTGATTTTAACTTTTTTTTCTTAGCTCAGAGAAGATACTGGTATTTTGTTAGTATTTTTTCTATCATGGGCAAAATATTGGACTGTAGAGTATTCTAGGGTAAGCTGATTATTCCTACGCAATACATCATTTTACAGTAGTTTTGATAGTGGAAACAGTTTAAAAGCTGGGAGATTCCTGTTAGTTTTATGACCTAATTTGTGCTGGAAAGAACAGCCCTAGCAATTGCAGCAGCAGAAAATTGTAAAGTTTACTTGGTATCTAGATCCTGAAATCATGATGTAACATTCTGTAGTGGTTGATTTTACTCTAAATACTATCTTCCTGGTTTCATCAAGAGATAATTTCTATTTTCGTGCATATCTCTTGGATCAACACTTTCCTTCCCAGAATAGGATATCCTGTCTTAATTTGGGGGGCATGTGATTGTTACCACGAACTGATTTTGAAGGGCTCATTGTGGTGCACCATTCTGTACAAAGGCAAATGATGCACTAGTTCGTACAGTTTCCTTTTTGCCTGAAGTAGGCGTTCATGTACGCACATGGAAATTTTGGTAAAAAGCAGCAATATTTATAAGACATATCATTTTTCATCTTCCTTCAACTTTAATGGAGCTTTAATGTGATATAAGGCTGTGCTCTGACATGAGAACCTTGAATCACTGAACAGACTGAACAGTTTTGGAAATACAGATACTGCTGTTAGCATCTGGCATGGTATGGTCGGATAAGTCACTAGGTATCCGCAAGCGTGAAGTCAAATGAAGGCTAAAAGCAGCCTGTAAAATAATACCCTCCAATAATCTGACTTCATAATCCTCCCTTTCTGCCATATTCTAGCAAAAGATTTAATCTCGGCAACCTTGCATTTTTATTGTTTCAGGTAATTTCTGAGAATGTACAGGTGACTTGAGATAGGAGAAGGAGGAGAGATCATCCTTTAACTTGATTGAAGACAGTGTGCATCCCATAGTGTCTTTTACAAGGAATGAAGCAGGGCTTTAAAAAGGACAGTATTAAGAGTTTTGTATTTAGGTTTTAAGGTAAATACATTATCCCAAAGCTGAACGCTATTTTTAAAACTACTCCTGGCAAGCAAATGTATTGGGAAAACTTAGTCTGAGTAGAACAGGACTATAAGAAACTTTAAGAGGTCATATTTAGTAATTACCCTCATGACAGCATCAGAACTTCAATTCAGCTGGATCATTTGTTTCAGAAAAATCTCTGAGAATAATAACCAGAATTTTGTTCAGTTATTATGAATTGAGTCAGCAAGGGAGATGAATGTGAGATGGCTAGTACGGACAAACAGAGCTGCATTTAGATTATTTTGCCTCCAACTGCAATGAAACCAATAAATGTCCACTTTGCTAATTCTGCTAAGGCCTGTAATTTGGACAAAAATGAAGAAAGGTGGTTCTTAAAATGATTTAACTGGTCTAATTTAATCATGACTGTGGTCTTTAGGTTGTACCTTTGCCCAGAGGAAAGATAGGATTGAATGATAATGTGTTGGGCCTCTGGCAGGCATCAGCTTTCTCTTTTGGAAACTGCAATAATTGTGTTTGATGTATCATCAGTTGGGAGGAAATTAAATTGAGGATATTTGTACCATCTGATGTGAAAGGTTAGTACCAAATCAGGACGTCTCTGGATCACCAAAATGTACAGAGAGACGAGAAACAGCTTCTTTAATATTTGTAATATATCAAATTTCAAAAGTGAATTTTGTCCTGTGAAGTCTGATGCACTTTATTGCTCATAGCAAGTTACCAGCCTGTGTCTAAGATGCCTAGAAATACTGGACTCCTTTCACAGCTACTTAAATCTGTGAGTTTTTTCAAAGAGTGTTTTCTTCTGTCCTTGTAGCCTAAGGGTAATTACTACTAACTGCGGAATTGCACATGTGATTAGAATTTTTTCTGTGGGCTGTTTTGCTTTTCAGATTGAATTGGGTTAGTCATCATAATTCCAGAGAGTTTGGCTCTGGAAGTTTCATTAAATGTGTTGATGCTGTCTGGATGTCATAAGTAAAAGTGACCAGACAGACTTACAAAGGATTCTGAAACTGGGGCTGGGGTTAGAAAACCGAACTATTCTTTCTAGCTGTGTTGTTGCACAGATGAGCAGAAGTTACTTTGTGATGACTATTGGTATGGCTTTACTCTTCAAGGTGAGCAGTGATAGATAAAATTATACTGGACAAGTATTACTAATATATGCAAGTAAAAGCTATTTCTAGTCTCATTCAGAGTATTAGTTCTCATCTTAGTATTGCAGTTTGCTAAAGTGTTTTGGTTTTTTTCCCCTTGCAAGGTGTCTCTAGAGGACAAGAATGCAGTCATCATTTATGACTCAAAACTGCAGACTCCAGCAACACTGCAGGAAGCAATATATGACATGGGATTTGATGCTACATTAGCTGATTCAAACCCACAACCTGTTTTACCTGACACTGTTTTTCTTACAATTCCTACTCAGTCAGCTCTAACGTCTAAACAGATTTGTAGTGCACTACTAAAGAACAGAGGTATCGTGGATGTTAAAATGTCCTCCGATCGAAAAACTGCAGTGGTGACTTTCATTTCTTCCATCATAAATGGCAACCAGATTATCCATATGGTCCCAGGTGTGGATTTAAATATTTCTGCACCAGAGGTTACGCCTGGAACTGGTGAAGATTCCAGCTGGGCTCAAGCAAGTAGTGTTGTGCTGCGCCTGAAAGTAGAGGGGATGACCTGTCATTCCTGCACCAGCACCATTGAGGGGAAGATTGGCAAATTGCAAGGAATTCAGCGGATTAAAGGTAAAATCTTAGTGTATTTTTACATAAGTTGAAGTTGACCATGCTGTTTTCTGATGGCATTGTGGAGATATCTTGGGTTTATAGTAGATAGCTTAGTGTGACAGTTACTTTTTGTGGTACCAGGTATTTAGTTACATGTTTAATTTGGACTAGAAGTGAAGAAAGGGACCCAAATTGTGGTGAGGCTGTTGCTGTTACCTGTGTGACAGTATTCAGTGGTTGCTTTGTATTTTGGTAGGGAGCCTGGAGTAGTCATGTTCCATAACTTTATTACCAGTTCTAGAAATCGCTAATACCAGATGTCTTTTTTGTGTGTGTGTGGTGATTAATATTAGTTTATATTTTCTGTTCAATGAAAATTAATATTAGCATATATGTGATTGTGTCTAAAAGGCATGACAAAATTGTCTGTATAAATAGCTTTGGCATGAATGTATTGCCACAGATCCCTGATAAAATGATAAATTTAATAAGAAACAGTAATGCCATTTGTGAAAGTCCTGGAGAAATTGCAAAAAATGGAGGAAAAGAAGAGTTGAAAATTGTTGTACTATTAGACAAAAAACGGTCGAAGAACTAAATAGATTGATATTTACCAAACCGATTAAATCTCCTGTCCATTGCAGTTACATTTCTGAGCATTTAAAGCATTCTTGGAAAGCTTTGACAAGATCTGTTGTTCTTAGGGCAACTAGCTTCTTATGCTTGGGGCAGTAATACACTTATTTTTATTGATTAATTCTCAGTGTCCCTGGACAATCAGGAAGCTGTTGTTGTCTACCAGCCTCATCTAATTACAGCAGAAGAAATAAAACACCAAATTGAAGCTGCAGGTTTCACTGCATCTTTCAAAAAGCAGCCTAGACTCCTCAAGCTCAGTGCTATTGACCTGGAAAGGTTGAAGAATATTCAGACCAAAGGCTCTGAGACAGCACTGAAAGAAAGCTCGAATGTGAATGATACAAAGACAGTTATCTTCAGAATTGATGGCATGCACTGCAATTCATGTGTCCTTAATATTCAGAGTACCATATCAGCACTCCCATCAGTAACAAGTATAGTTGTTTCATTAGAGAAGAAATCTGCTATTATAAACTATAACCCAAACTTAATTAGCATAGATGTACTGAGAAAAGCCATAGAGGCGGTGTCTCCAGAGACATTCAAAGTCAGCCTTCCTGATGAATATGAAAATGTAGAACTTTTCCCCATGCTGGCATCTCCACGGAAGACTCCTCATCCAGCTTTGAAGGATGCTAGCCAGCCACTTACCCAAGTTGTTGTGATCAATATTGAGGGAATGACTTGCAACTCCTGTGTGCAGTCCATTGAGGGAGTCATATCCCAAAAGGCAGGTGTAAAATCTATTCATGTCTCTCTCTCAAATTGTACTGGGACTGTAGAATACGACCCTCTGCAAACATGCCCAGAAGACTTGCGATCCTCAATAGAGGATATGGGATTTGATGCATCTTTATCAGGTAATGACATATTAAACTTTTAAGTTTAAAAGGATTGTGCAGTCCTGTTTAGGATTTGGTACCACCCAAGATGAAGTTTAGCAGTTGACATATACTTCATGCTGACCAAGAGAAGCTTTGTATCTTCACTGTCAATGAGATAAAGGAAGTACAGGTATGCTTCATTAATACATCAGATTAATTAAAAATGATTGAGTCATCTGGAAATATAAATGTGTCAGATAAATACCGATGTTCAAATGGTGCTCCAGTTTGCTACTGTATAATATTCATGGCATGAATATGGAATTGGAGCTTTGCTAGCTGCAGAGACTATTACGGATTGCTGCGCTGAAGTTTCTTTAATAGAAAATTATCAAGGACTTGGCTCCTGTGGAGTAACTAGTGAAGGGATATTTAGGCAGGCTCAGGCGTGACTGAGGAGTGACAAGAATCTGAAGAGTGTGGACATTGCTGAGGAAGTTAAAATGATGCTGTTGTGAGATAGCCCTGGTAGGCAGCTAAGCACCACCCAGCCGCTCGCTCACTCCCTCACAGTGGGGCGGGGAAGAGAAGGTAAAAGAGCAAAAACTTGTGAATTGAGATAACGATAGTTTAATAGGTAAAGCAAAATTTCCGTGTGCAAGCAAAGCAAGGAATTAATTCATTACTTCACATTGGCGGGCAGATGTTGAGCCATCTTCAGGAAAGCGGGGTTTCGTCATCCATAACAGTTACTTGGGAAGGCAAATGCCATCACTCCAAACATCCCCCTTTCCTCCTCCTTACCCCAGCTTCTGTTGCTGAGCATGATGTCATATGGTATGAGGATATTCCTTTGGTCAGTTGGGGTCAGCTGTCTTGGCTGCGTCCCCTTCTAGCTTCTTGTGCACCCCCAGCCTCCTTGCTGGTGGGGTGGGTTGAGGAGCAGAACAGGCATTGACTCTGGGTAAGCCCTGCTCACCAATAACTAAAACATCGGTGTGTTCTCAACGCTATTTGGTCACAGATCCAAAAGATAACACCATAGGAACTACCGTGAAGAAAATTAGCCTTGTCCCAGCCAAAACTAGTATGGATGCGTACTGTGATGACTGGTACACTAAAAGTAATTGCACAGTGGGAGCAGATGGCTAGATAGTAGAATGCAGAAGACTTACGGTGAGAACGCAGGCAAATATTAATAGGAAGAGAGGCTTCCTCAGGGGACAGGGAAGCTCCATTTCTTGATTGAATAAGATTAAACTTTGAGAAATACAATATGTGAGCTATTTTGTGGCAATAACTGCAGAAGTGGTCGAGTGCTCCCATTTAATTCCCTTCATACTGCTCCAGCATAAACATAGCGTCTCCTGAATTGCTGTAAGAAGCAGTTGTGTGTAGTTTGAGAGCCCTTCTCTAAGATCAAAAACACTGACTTGGCTTGTGAAACATGCACTTGCTTACACATTCAGCTTTGTGCCCCAATAAAGTCAATAAAATTGTGTGTAAAACTAAGGTTGCAATGCAGAGGTTTAGCTTACAACCTACAGAAGAGGACAAAGGATGTGCAACAGGACAAATACAATGAGGAAAGGCAAAAGGAAAAATAGTAACAAAACAGTAAGTTGATCAGTGGTCGAACCATTTGTCTTGTTTTCTTTTGCTTACTCTTAATTGACAGACAGATGTATGAATCTGATTGACAGGGCATGTACAATTACCATTTTTTGGTCTAAATTTACCGCAGCTTGTATTTATGGCTGGTGTAGTACCAGCTCATACCTCATTGCAATAGCTATTTGTAATGTCATGAATTTCAATCTCCTTTTCAGCAAAGGCAGAACTACCTGTGGCAATAGCTCAGCCCTCACCCGAAGTGCAGCTGGAATCTCACAAAACCGAGCCTCCCTCCAAAGTGTCACCAACCCACCTTGCTAGACAAGAGACAAAGACTATATCAAAGTGCTACATCCAAGTCACAGGAATGACGTGTGCTTCATGCGTAGCCAACATTGAGAGAAATTTGAGAAGAGAAGACGGTAAGATATATGTCAGCATAGTCTGTTAAATTTCTAAGCGTTTCTTTTGGAGAATCCATCTAGTTTTGGTACAGCATTTTTAATGGGTGGGTTGTCAAGAAAAGTACCGTTGCTGGTGGATTTCGTGGGTGAGAACATAATCTGCTTCGCTGTTGGTTCGTAGGATGAAAACAATGGCTTTCTTGCCGCTTTGTGGGCATGCTGGCTAGAGACTGCCTCCGCAAAAGCAGGAGTTGGAGTGCTCCAAAGAGAATATAGGTGTCAAATAAAGATCCTTTTGACTAAAACAAATCTTTTCTACTGGAGGAACATGCCCAGGTCTGCAACTTAAAGGCAGAAGCACATGTGCCTGTATTAGGAAGGGAGCTATTAGAGAGGGACAGTATTAATATGGATTAAAGAGACATAAGTTAATTTCAGCTCTGCGAGTCAGGACAACTATGTCTGTCTACTGACAGTGTGACAATTATATTTGCAGGAACAAGTAGTTGCATGACTATGATGCAATGAAGAGTCATTAATGTAGACTGCGTTTAATTATTGTAATGAAGGTGGATGTGTTCCAATTTAACATGGAATTTAATATTTTTTTGTCCTAGAAAATGGATTAATCTAAATCCTTTTCATTTAATGTACAGTAGGATTGCACATTGTTAGATCTACCCTTTCTCATACATGTTCTTTCTTGAAGAGGCGACTTTTAGAAATGGTAAATGCAGCTCAGAAAAACATGCAGAACTGTATTTTAGAAGAACTTCTTTTAAGTAAAAATAAATAATCTTTTCATATAGCATAGATTGAATGTTTGTAGTTAGACTGTGAAAAACATGCAACTCACGTGGAGTAATACTTTCATCTGTCTCACCTGCACTTGGGTGCTTTTGTTGTTTGGTTGATGTATCTTCCAAAAATGATAATGTTTGTCTTATGTACCTACAGTATGGTAGCTTTCTCAATTTCAATAAATTGCTATTGTGCCATCATGTTACCATAAATGCAGTGGGGTTCTTAACCATGATCTGCCATTCACACATTTTGTTTTCTAGGAATACATTCAATACTTGTTGCCCTAATGGCAGGAAAGGCAGAAGTGAGATATAATCCTGCTGTCATACACCCTTCAGCTGTTGCAGAGCTTATACGGGAACTGGGATTTGGAGCTACCGTGATGGAAAATTGTGATGAAGGAGATGGAATTCTGGAACTTGTTGTAAGGGAGTGATTAAAACTACTAGCCTGATATTTATTACTTTTATCTATTGGATGTGCCTGTGTAAGCATCCACTTCTTAAAGTGTTGATGATATAATAGCGCTTAATTTACCAAAAATAAAGTATAAGAGTCCATCAGGTATGTATCACAAACTATATCTTGTCCTGCAAACTGTGCTGGCTCACTACTACCACAGTGAAGTCGGAGAGATGTTCCTGTGGTTTTTTGATTACTCTGCCTATTGCAGAAATTTCTTGGATTTTTTTTTAATAGCTGAGTGTAGCTCAGTGTACCCCAGCTCTGAGCTTGAAGAGCTAGCAGAGCTTTAGCAGAGCTTAATAACCTCGTCTCTATGCTCTACTTCGTCCATAGTGCTCTCATCCTTAATGAAAGCGCTCCATGTCACTGCTTCAAACCCCAGAAATAAGCACTAAGTAATTCAGGGTAGTCATAAGCACTTTTCCTACTTTAAGATGCATTTACTGAGTAACCTGTGGTTTTGGTAACAGGCAGGAACCTTCATTTTACAGGTGAGAGGAATGACATGTGCTTCTTGTGTACACAAAATAGAATCCACCCTCATGAAGACTAACGGCGTTTTATACTGCTCAGTAGCTCTTGCAACCAACAAAGCACACATTAAATATGATCCTGAGATTATAGGTCCTCGAGATGTTATACAAGCGATAAAGGTAAGTTTCAGGAAGGCACCAAGTCTCATAAAATAGCCAGTGTCCTTTGAAGAGTTACGTACCCCAGAAACAGAAGGGAAGACTATCAAAGGAAAAAATCTGTCTCTTTTCTTCCATCTGCTATCTTCTTAGTGCAGGTTTCTGCAGATATTATGTGTGTTCTGGCTCCAAAGCAGTGCTCTATTATGAATTTGCCTAAGCATTTAAACAGCAATATTGGGAAAGCCAGGCTATGGTAGAGTTGAAGATACCAGCTATAGATTTGCAGAAAAATAAAGCACATCTACAAGTACAGTAGCAGGAGAGAGGTGAAATAAGTTTCTTCGCCTTCTTCCTCAATTTCTCTACTTCTCTGCTGCTGCAGGAATAACCATTTTGGAAAGCCGCATTTTAGAATGGCATTTTAATGTTCTAGAAAGGCTGATTTCTACATCAGATTACATTTCTCTCTTTGCCAACTATCTAAAATAATAGTAACAATCATATCAGAAATGTTAATTCAGTAAATCATATGAAAGGCTGATACCATCAATAATGTGGCAATAAATTTATATGAGCACAAAGTGTCTTTAAAAATGAACTGTTCTCCTTTTTATTATGCTTTTTTCCTTAGGATTTAGGTTTCACTGCTTCGTTAGTCAAAAAAGACAGATCTGCTAGTCATCTGGATCACAAACAGGAAATAAGGCAGTAAGTATTCCTGAACATATTTAGATTCTCTAAACAATTTTGGTTCTTTTTTAATCAAAATAAAGTTACGAATTTTTTTTTGTGACTGTGCAGACTTGCTAGCTAAAATGCTATCCAGCACTTGACTGTAAAACAATTTTTTTCTGTGTTTTTTTTTTTCTTTTTTTAAATCTGAGGTGGAAACGGTCTTTTGTTGTGAGTCTTGTTTTCTGTATTCCTGTCATGGGGCTGATGATTTACATGATGGTTGAGGCCAATCAACTTGCAGATGCTCATGCACATCACAACATGAGCAGTGAGGAAATGGAGGCCCTTCACTCCTCTATGGCCCTGGAATACCAGCTCCTACCAGGACTGTCTGTTATGAATTTTCTGTCATTTTTACTCTGTGTCCCTGTACAGGTAAGTGGGAATGTGACAACTCCTAGTTTGTTGGGCTTAAACACTCAAAGTGGAAGGCCATGAAGCAATTAAATTTGAAAAGTGACTGTACTTACGCTGATTTAAAATGCTTTTGAAGTTATGTGCTTCTGCAGTTGCCAAAATAAGTGGTGCTAGGGACCGTTATGGGCAGGCCAGTCCGTGTAGAGGTGCTGAGCAGCCAGGCAGCATCTGAGGCAGCCTGCGTAGGTAGCCCCTCTAGTGGGCGTGGGGAGGAGCTGGTGGAACTGTGTGGAGGTGAGAAGACTCGAGAGTACTGTGGTAGAGATCATAGCCCTCAGCTGGAGCTGGGGTTTTGTTCAGGAAGAGATGGAGAAGGCAAATAACATAAATAAAATGAGTGTTTCCCCCTCTTATGGAAATGCTGCTGCTGCATGTTACAAGTATGTATGTAAAATACAACTGATGCTCTTCTTGCAGGCGTTTGGAGGCTGGCACTTCTATATACAGGCGTACAAAGCACTGAAGCACAAAACTGCAAATATGGATGTGCTCATTGTTTTGGCAACCTCCATTGCATTCGTCTACTCCTTTGTTATTCTTCTAGTTGCAATGGCTGAGAAAGCAAAAGTGAACCCTGTAACTTTCTTTGACACACCTCCTATGCTGTTTGTGTTCATCTCATTGGGCCGGTGGCTAGAGCATGTTGCCAAGGTAAGGAAAATAAAAGCCCAGTATATCTACAAGCTGCAAGACACTAAATCATTTCAGAATGTTGTGTACCTTTAAAAAAAAAAAATCCCATGAAAAAGCTTTGTTAGGTTCTTTTAACCTTGTTTGTTGTAAAATCATTTTCAGTAACTGAACTAGTAAAAAATATGAAATTACGTATTATAAGTCTGCAGAAAGTATTTTTCTTAATAGGGTAAATTGCAACATACGCAGTTGTCATTTACCCAGCAGGTTTTTTCAATAGCATAGTCAGAAAAATATGAAAATTATTATTCTAGGGTAAAACATCAGAAGCACTGGCAAGACTAATTTCATTACAAGCTACTGAAGCTACTATTGTTACCTTGGGCCCTGATAACGTTCTTTTAAGGTATCTTGCTTTGTCATTTGCTTTTTCTGTTGTTCCTTTTTTGTTGTTAATATGCTTAATTCACAGACAAATGTTGCCATTCTATAGAACTATGAAGCACCTAACTTCAGATTTGCTGGCAGACTTGCCAGATATAAATGTTAAAATGCAGAAAAACTAACACTGCTCTGGTTTTGTTCTATTGGAATCTTGCTAATTTTTACTGTAATAAGAGAATTAGTGGATTTTCCCAACTGGGAAGTAAATAAAATTATGATAAAATAATTGTAGTGCTCTTTAAAATGGCCTTTCTTCTGACAATTTTTGTATACGTTAACAACATCAACCAATGAGATTATGCTATGTGTATAGTGGCAACTCCTTTTGCCTGGGTAACTTCAGTTAACAATCTCTTGTTAAAAACCCTATGCATCGTTCTAGTGAAGAGCAAGTTGATGTCGAACTGGTTCAACGAGGTGACATTGTCAAAGTGATCCCAGGAGGCAAATTCCCAGTGGATGGTTGTGTTATTGAAGGACACTCTATGGTAGATGAATCTCTAATCACAGGTAAGCATTTGCTTTTTGCAAGTGTAAAAATGTTTTTCTTTTCCTTTGAATGAATCTGAAGAAGGGAAGTTGAAGCTGATGTTGCATGTTAGGTGTTGGTAGCTATTATAATGTTGCTGAAAAATATACCTTAGTATCTGTTGTTGACCTTTCCCTAGGTGAAGCGATGCCTGTGACTAAAAAACCTGGCAATACAGTTATTGCAGGTTCTATTAATCAGAATGGATCACTGCTGATTTCAGCAACCCATGTCGGAGCTGATACAAC